>NW_027040784.1:0-67500 GCF_037179485.1 Ochlerotatus camptorhynchus
TCAATTGATAAAAAAAATCACTGGATAACCGTTCAAAAGACAGTTTTAACGTGTGAAATGCAATGTCTCTTAAATTCTGCTAATGTTGTTGCACGTTCAATGTGTCTAGGCATCGAATTGAAAACATTTATTCCTTTAAAAAATAATGAATTCTGTGAAGCACAAGTCAAGAAATGTGGTGTTCTTATTTCATCCGCGTGTCTAGTATTATATCTATGATAGTCACTTCCTCTTTCAATTCGATCGCACAAATATCGAGGCAGTAAACCGTTCAACTTTAAAAATGAACACCATAGTCAAATAAACAATTCTTTGCTTCACCGACAACCATTATAAGGCGTCTAGCATCAAAGTTGAGGAAGTGAATCTATTACATTTCAAAATCAAACGCATTATTTTATTCTGCAAGCGCTGTAATCTCGATATTTGTGTTTCATTGGACAGAAATAAAATGGATGGGCAAAAGTCTAGATGAGGAGAGATGATTGATTTGTATAGCTGTATTTTACTGGCAATAGTTAAATCGTTTTTCAATCGACATAGAATTCCATACTTCTTGGCAATTTTCTTGATGACATTGTCAATGTGAGAGTTGAACTTAAGTTTGTCATCAATAATCACGCCAAGATATTTAATCTCCTGAACGCAATCGTCTCATCATCAATTACAACAAAGACGTTCTCATTTAATCGATTCCGCGAAATTACCATAAATTTAGTTTTACTTGTATTCAATTTTAACTGCTTACACTTCAACCATCTACTTAGATACTGCAAATCTTCATTCAAGTGTGAGACGACAACTTCTAAATCCTTAGCTGCAATGAATAACACAGTATCATCTGCAAAAAGATTAATGTCGCAAAACCGTAAAACACGTCGCAAGTCATTAATATACATAATAAATAACAGGGGCCCTAATACACTTCCCTGGGGCACTCCAAGGTTGTTCCCCACGGGACTGGAAACAGAATCATTAAAAATAGTCCGTTCAGTTCTGTCAGACAAATAGCTTTCAAACCATTTATATGCAGTACTCGTAATTCCAAAGCGCTTGATTGTACTTAACAGTAAGGGCCTAGAAATTGTTTCAAAACCGCGTTCCAGATCCAAAAACACAGCAACAATCGTATCTTTACGTTCCAAGTTGTCTTTCCACTTTGCTAACACCAAATTCAATGCAGTTTCACAAGAATGACCTTCCCGATATCCCGATTGTTCTGGTATCAACAAAGAGTTGCTATTCAAATACTCCAACAGCTGGCCTTTAACAACAAGTTCTAAAATTTTCTCTAATGTGTGCAACATGTTGATGGGACGAAACTCTTCGGCTTTAATCGTTCCAGCAACTTTTTGAATAGGAACCACTAATGATTCCTTCGAAATTTGTGGCACATGTCCATTATGCAATGATTTATTAATAAGGTCCAGAAAGATGTGGCCAATGACATGAAAGCAATCTTGAATAACTCTAGCATTAACATTATCTACTCCAGCCGATTTTCCTAATGAAAAACAAATTACTCTAAGTTCATCTAATGTAATTGGGTGAAAAACTTCAAATCTACAACTACTATTAACTGGCTGTTTTATTTCGTCAGGTTCATCGACCAATTCAATGGATTGATTAATCAATGAAACACTGTCTACGAAATAATCATTAAACTTAGCTGCAATTACTTGTTCTGACTGTTCTAATGTGCCATTAAAAGTTATGGACCGCGGTTTGCAATTACTAGGGTTTAATAAAGATTTCAAAATTTTCCATAACTCTTTGCTGTTGTTTTGATGCTGATCAATCTTCCTTTGAACATATTCACAACGAGTTTTCTTTATCGATTGTGAATACTTATTACGCGCGATTGTGTACCTAGTCCAATGATTGTCATTATTAGATCTACAAAACTTTTTGTACCATTTATTCCTTTTCCGTTTAAGATGCAAAAGATCCAAATTGTACCAGCTGTTCTTCAAAGAAACAAACTTTTGCTCAACTAGTTGATTGGTATACGTTTTCAAAGCGTTATTAAGAACAGCTGTAGATTTATCTAAGTTACCGGCCGCGAATGGAAAATCCAGGCTTCTCTCAACATTAATTTTGCTGACTGGTGCTCAAGAAATTTGATGAGTCTAAGCATAGAAAAATGTAACATTATTTCATATCACCGAAAAATTGAACCAATCATGTTTGACTATGTTCTCTACGGACGCTGTCTTGCTCGTGTAGAGCACATAAAGGATCTCGGCGTTACCTTGGACTGCAGACTCACTTTCAGAATCCACTACAATGACATCATATCCAGAGCTAATCGACAATTGGGCTTTATTTTCAAAATTGCCGACGAGTTTCGTGACCCGCTATGTCTCAGGTCACTTTACTGCTCGCTTGTGCGATCCTTATTGGAGTCAAGTTCAGTTGTTTGGTGCCCTTTCCATGCTAGCTGGATCACTAGAATTGAATCCGTTCAACGCAAGTTTGTGAGATATGCTCTTCGTTTCCTCAACTGGCGTGACCCAACGAACTTGCCACCGTACGAGGAGCGTTGCCGTCTCCTGGGAATCGAGCCATTAGAGGTGAGACGGACGGTCGATTTTTATGCCTCAGAAAAATCCCACCGACCTCGGCTGGGATTGAACCCAGACCCATTGGGGTAGAAAGCTGCAAACACCAGGTAGAAAACTCAAGCGATCTTTTTTAAAGAACTGTCACTCCTTCTTCCCGGACGTTTTTCCAGTTTATGTTAGCGTGGGAAGTCATTTCGTTAGGTGGACCTAGGAATATCGTGCAATAGCCTAGGAAAACCCTCAAATTATCTTGGAGATATCAGGAACTAGTGGTGATATTCCCTCCTTTTTTCTGAACAAGCAATCCAGTTTCGTACAACTTTGACTCAGGCGTCATTTCGATTAGATGAGTCGTTTTCATGCTATGATTTATTGAAAAATATCGAATATGGCATTTTGAGAATTAAGGCGTGAGTAAAAAGACCGAATTCCAGCACAAACTTGGTTCATTGCTTTTAGAGAACAATTATGCGAAGTTTCATGGAATTCGGAGAGGGAAAAATAAAATCGATTCGTCAGTAGGCGTGGAACTGCTCCTGTAGCAATCGAAGTGTCTGTCCTGTCTTGTGTCTAGCTACTTTTTGTGTATCGTTGAATTTTGGCAACCAATCATAAGTCTTCTCAAGAGAGATCCACACAGAAAAACAAAACTACCCACCGCTTGGGTTTTTTGAACTCAAATTTGAGTTATTTGACCTCTGCCCGTTTCATTTTCTCTCGCTATTGTTGTCAAAAATAGAACGAAAGATTCGACTCAACCGTCTAGTTCCCTACGAGAAGCCAAAATTGAGTAATATGCGATATACCCAAATTTGAGTTAATTGAACTTAATTTTGGGTAGAAAAAATTGAAAATAACTTAGCGATGGGTAATTTTTTTTGCCGTGCTTAAATGCAAACTACTTTGAGCCGGTTTACCCAAATTTGGCTTATCGTACGGAACATGGGAGATGAGTGAAAAGAACTTAATTTTGGGTTGTTTTGAATTTCTGTGCAGAACTATTTTACCCGTCACTGCAGTAGTCTCCCAATTGGGTCAATCGTCGTATCAGCAATAAAACGGAGATGTAGATAAACATATCAATTGCATCCTTGTGTACCTTTTTCTTTATCCTCTCCTTGTTATTAAATTGAATCCCGTAGCCGTAACCTGAGTAAGCCGCGAGTATTCGGCCCCCTTTTTCTACTAACTTTACCTGAGCAAAGACTAGCATCAAAATGAAAGCAAATAGAAATCAAATTTTGATATCAACATCAAACTGAAACCATAATTTGATTTCAGTTTACGCAATTGACAAATTTGATAACAAGTTTTGATTTAATTTTGCTGTACATTTCTTTTTCAAAAATATCCCGAGCAAAGTCCAACATCAAAATGACAGCAAATTGAAATCAAGTTTTGACATCAACATCAAACTGAAATCTTAATTTGATTTCAGTTTACGCAATTGACAAATTTTGTTTTCATTTTGCTGTACATTTGCTCTTCATAAATATGTTGTTGCGGGTTTGTTTTCATTGCCTTAGCATAACATCAAATTGAATACTTGTTTTGTTATCAACATGAAAAATTGATATCAAATTGAGTTTTCAGTTTGCTCTCACTGATAGCAGAAATAGTTTTCAATTTTATGTCACAGGAAGATTTTGCTCTCAATTTTGATATATTAACCGTTAAAACGACCAAGTGTCTTGAAAAAGAAAAGTGAAGAAAAGAGATATTTGGTTGCTGTGTGGTTGGAGTGGAGAGAAAAATATGCGTGCAATCATCGGGAATGCGCTCCCGGGTGAAGTGATTTGGTGAGTACGTTCCAGTTGAAGATTGTTGACAAGTGTATTTGTTGTAATGCAAATTATGGTTTAGATGACGCATGGCTTCACACATTTTGTGTATCCAAATAAAACATATTACATACTAAATACGCACAGGGCATCGTCCGCTGACCATTGCCGCGGGTATATCGTGGGAGTCCCAGGTACCCGGTTCAAGCTTTATTTAGCGGCGGTGGCTCTTCTTGACCTTCTATCCCCTGAGTAGTTAGTGTGAATAAGGGCGTCTATGTGATGTTTTGCTGTACCTGTTGTGGACATCTAGTGCATCCTGTTCCCTTAACTTGTTGAGGACACCCTGTCTTGCCTCAAAAGTTACCCTTTTTGAAGTACTAGTCTTCACAACATAAAGGGCACCATTACGGAGCATGAGATTTGATCAAATTATTCGCAGTTCTACTTGTCCAACGCCCCCGGCTGGGTGAGGGATAGAGGATGACACACACACATACATTAACCGTTAAAACGACCAAAACGACAGCAACCTGAGCAATCATTATCAGCGAGATCACAACATCAAATTTAGATTTCAATTTGATCTCAGACTTTGCTCGGGTTAAGAAACATTGTAAAAATCATAATGAATAATAATGGCTCCGAAAAGCTTCCACAATTGAGATTGATAAGTAAATGAATTTAAAAAAAACATGATAGAAACGTATTGTATAAAGATAGTAAAGGAGGTACGTAAATAGAATTGTAAACGAAATCCTGGTGAATTAACTCTTTGTTAGGACTAGGTCCCACTTCTGAGGCAACCGATCTCAGTAGACAGCACTGACTTAAGCCAAAACCATTTCACATTATGTAATATGTACAGGCTTATTAAAAATCACAACTATTACCTTCTGACATATGCTCAAAGTAAGCTTCCTTCTCCTGATGAAATAGTTCACAGAATTTGTATCCGACTTGTCCGAGCAAGAACTTAGACTTTTCTACGGACAAGTCAATGGGCACCTTGGTTAAATTGGCATCCCATAAGCTGGTATCAGCCTTCTGAGCATCTAGATTCGGGTCAGCGAAACCAGCTACTTCCATCTGTCCATGATCATTGTACCTGTAAAGAGAGAAAGAGGAAAAAACACATTAGCACTGGTGGCATACAAACCTTCATAGATGATCTTTACTTCAGTTTTCGGAAGGCAATGAAACGGCAAAATATGTTAGCCGCATCCCTCGATCGTGCTGCAGCAGAGCGTCCACACTCTCTACAACGCGATAATCGGGGAGCTACCTCATAGCACGGTCCATGTTGCAGATAGGGATCTGTAGAACGGGCCAGCTTCGGTTTCTTCCGTCTGACTAAGTCGAGTCGCTTAGCTGGGTCCTTACGTTTCACCGGAGGCCTGTCAGGATCCGGTTTAATAGCCAACGGGTCAATAAGCTAAAAACAGAGCAGAAATTTGAGAATTCTTGCCCAGCTTAGTGGTCGTTAAGGGGAGAAATGCTTTACCTTCCTGTGTTTCTCTTTGGATGAACTTTTACTGGTCATTCGATATTTGAAAAGATCTTGGTCTAAAAAAAATATTAAAAGATAAAACATGCAACAGTGTTTGACCGCAAAATACAGAGTGACATTCAAATTAAATTCATTGCATACTGCGATTATTATTAATTTTATCAATATGTATACCGGTGGACACATAATTGTCCCATGTTATATTTATGAAATTTCATATACAAATGGAATAGTCCACCGGTAGTATATTGAAAACAACATTACGGAATTTCACTAGGCGTGGTTCTTCAAATTTAAAAAAGCAAAGACCTGTTTTATGAGTATGTAGGTAGACAACTTACTGGTCTGATTCATGTGATTCGTTTGCAAGGCTCCCGCTGTTGTTACGTTGCCAGCTGTTGCAGCAATCCTACCTACGAATGATACACCCTTTGTCTGACCTTGTGGATTAGATGACACCTGTTGCATGTTGGCAATTTGCAATAGTTCCACTATGGAAGTGATACAAGTTAGAAAACAAAACATGCCAATAAGGCCGATCAATACAGTTATAAATTTGAATAGAAACATTATAACAACCAATTTTAGCAGCATTGATCTTGCCATTCATAATTCAACCAACTTACGTAAAGTTTTCTTTTGTTCGAAAATCTTTCCGGATCCGTTGAGATGTTCTTCGGACTTAATCGACGGTTGCTCTTTCCAGACCACATTGTGCTGGTATTTAGATGTCCCACTATCCGAATTGCTAGCTTTAGCATTAGCATAAGCATCGTAATTGACACGTTTTTCAATTTTGACCACCTTTTGTGAGCTGTTGAACAGAATGGATGACCGATTGCCAGTAGTACGGTATTGTGTCGAGGACTGTAAACTGTAGTCATCGAATCCAATATTCGGTGTGTTGTTTTGAGATGCAGATGACGGTGGAGTTGGTATTTTTGTATCCAAATTTAGGACTCCATCGGCTGCAGTAACTGAAGCTGGCTTACTGAATTTCGGTGTAATACTGTTGAGATTTTTTGCGCCATAGTTCATAGTTTCTTTAACCGGTAAAGGACTGGGAGTCAAGGGTTTAACTGGGATGGAAGTTTGCGGTGATACGAATGAAGATTTTGGAGTAGTTGAATGAGCTGGGGGCGGTTCGACTAAACTAGCAATCGCGGAGTCTTGATTTCGCTTAGGCGTACATAAACCCATTGAATATGAATGACTTGTTGATGGTGATACACTTTGACCAGTGGATGACGTGGAGCTTGAAGTCGATATTGTAGGTTTCCCGTATACATGAGAGGGGGCAGGTGAAGATATTTTAGGTTTATTTACAATTACAGTCAAATCTGGTCGATTCCCAATGTTGGGCACCGGAACTGACCTGGTAGAAACGATCACCGTTTGCTGTCTTGGTGGTACAACTTTAGATGTAGCACCACTAACGACCCGTTGCTGTGCTGGCAGGCTCGACGGGGTCGAGAGTTTTTGCGTGTGTTGTACTATTTTGTTTTGAATTTGTCGATAGAACTCATCGTGGTTTATCTTAATGCTGGATGGCTTCAAACGCGACTCTATTGGTTTTTTCTCTAGTGATGACGAAGAAGCGTGTTTCGATTTGCTCGAGTGTGCTGCCATCATAGCATCAAGCGACGGTAAGTTTGGATTGTTGGTTCCGGGCGTTGCTTTTCGGTCAATTGTTAGCTGAAAGTAAAAAATAGAGGGCATTATTTTATGATTCACTGCGGGCTGGTAATTTTTTTTACGTAGGATTACGCGGTCGTTATAAGCTTAAGCCACGGTGCATAATGATTGCATAGAACATGGGACATTTATGCGTATAACGGCAGTACGTCTTTTGGCACATATTTGGGGAGCAATTTCAAAAAACCAAAATTAACCGCATTACGAAAAGTGGTCAGGTTTTGACCACATATAACCCTGTCAATAGTGGATGGATTTTAATTCTAAACAAGCCAATCGATTACAAATCTGCTTAATTGAACACTTTATTCATTTTCAATAGGTCACTACTGAAAATTACACACATATCCAACTGTTGCAATAATGATCAAAATTATCCCCGATTGCCTGCAAACAGCGCATTCCCTAACACAGATTTCAAAATCTAATTGGATCCTGTCTCCCTGAACGGTGCTTATTCAATCACCGTGTGTGGTGGTGTTTGGTCGGTCGTCAGCAGCAGCAGCAGCAGCATCGGCGCGTAGCGTTGAACATTGTACACAACGAAAGGTTGCCCGCAAGCAGCGAACTGCAGCGCACATGAGCGTCCATTCATCGAAGAAGGAGGAAGAAGCCTCACCGCTACTACTGATCTGGATCCATCTTCGTTAATCGCTGTGGCCCATCTATGCCAAGCGCGTTACCCTCGTTCAAAACAACTTACAGCTCGCCAGCCTCATCCATGTTGAACACCCTAATAGCTCAGCATTACTCAACCATCATGACAAAACGGTCCTTTTCAGGACCACCATAAATTTGATAAAGAGTATTTTTTGGACATTTGTCAAGACTAAAATCTGAGTTGTTTTTAATTTGTCATACTTATTTATTATCATGTATTGTATTTCAGTATATATTTTATACACATTACATTTTTAACTTTTATCATTAAAGTTGTAACTGGACAATGGAGTGGAGTGCCAGCCGGAGTCCAGGAGGAAATATGTACTGCCATTTTACTCCAACAGTTGCAATGAATTTGACGCGCTCTTCTCAAACAAACCATCCCGTGGAAAGCATAATATGTATTGAAAAATTTCGTAGTTCATTTTGCTGAATCATATTGTTGGAAGGAGATTCTCTTATTCCCGCGGTGTCTCTGCTTACGGGCCCGCCCAACCCTTTTGGCCCTTCATACAGCAGTATGTTGAATTCATAATGATTACGAAAATTGATCTTGCTGTTGAGTGGAACCGCATGCAGGGCAAGACCCAAGCTAGGATAATGGTTTCGTACATACATACATATATACATTTGTCAAGGTCATCAATCGGATGTCAGTTCCCATATTTTAAAATCTAACATACCATATATTTTTAAGGCAACATTGGCAGTGTTTCAGAATCCAATGTCGGTCCCGGCATGAAAGTGGTCTGATTTTGATCCAGAAATGATGGGTTTTAATTCTAAATACGCAAATCGATAGGAAATTTTTCTACGAACCTGTTAAAATTAACGATTTGTCATTTTTCAAAATGTCACTATTGAAAATTGTACGAATGTGCAACTGTTGCTATCATAATTAAAATGGTCACCGATTGCTTGCGAAAAGTGCTTTCCCTAACACAGATTTCAAAATTGAATTCCATCCGGTCTCACCGCGTGTGGTGAGTGGTGGTGTTCTCCACTATACAACAAAAGGCTCCCCCCAAAAAGCTAGCCATCAAGGCTGCCCGCAACCGCTGATCGGATTGAGTTGCTCGTCGTGAGCCGTTTTGTAAACAAACTTTTTAAGGCCCTTAACACGCGAACCGATAGAGGCAACTCTCACCTTTCCGAAAGTGGTATTGGTTTGTGTGGGCGTACTTTGGTTAGCATGTAAAGGGCCTTAGAAAGTTTGTTAACAAATGCTTTTGTGCCGTTATCAAATGTTACGCCTGAAATATAAGTACTTGAACAAAAATAAATAAGTTAACTCAAATGCTTTAACCGCATATGTACCGAGAGAATAATATAGTAATCGAGTACAATAAACTCAGGGGAAAACAATATCTACAAAAGATTAAGTTATTAATTGTCACATACCTCTAATTTTACTTATTTATTAAAGTATTCCTCTCCTTGTTAATCTGCTTAATGCTTTTGGTCTGCTTGCGTTTTCTTATTGCGCTAAATAGGCAGATTTATTCTACAATTCCCTGCATCCTAACTCTTTTGTTAATCTATTTAATGTCATTAGACTGTCTGAATTTTCTTATTTAAGTTCAAATGATTATGATAGGTATCTCATTAGCCTAATTTAATAAATAATTGAAATCTCTAATCTACCAAATCAATCATAACCCATGCTTTATTAACTATCTACACTTGTGCTTGTAATCAAAAATTTAACGTGTTTCAAGTACTTTTTACTTTGATCGAAGACAACATATCAAGAAGACTGGCAACCACCCTACTGCTTTCTCTCTGAGATGACCACGTTGGTCATGACGAGAGGAGCAACACAATAGTTGGGTAAAGAAGAATTGCATTATAGCACACCATCAACTGGAAATGCTCTCGTAAACGTGGGGCTTTAGGTAGTGATGAAACGTCGCTAGAACTATTCCACAGCCGCAGTCAGTTATGAGCAAAAGGAGGACGCACATCTTTTACCTGTAGACTTGAAGACATACTTCAAGTCTCCGCGTACATCGTACGGGTTAGGCAAAAGATGTGCGCCTGACTTTTAAAAACTGTCGCCGCTCATTTTCAACTTCTATTCAACTTTCATACTGCCGTACTCTAACGGAACTATACACCTACCCTCTTCTAAAGATCATTCTCTAGCTAATAAATTATCACACTAAAGCTTCATGTTAGCATTTCCAACCAACTCTGAAAATCGCTAATTTCGCGTATGAAGTAACATAAAAACACTTTGAATGTCCAAACAGTTGTTCCAAAATATGGAAGGACTCAAATTTCACTGGCCCTAATTCCGTTGTTTATTAATCATCTGTGGTATATTTGCAATTCATTACTATCTCTTTCTTTATTCATTGCATCCCGGGCCCGAAGGACAACCAGTCTATCCCGACGTCAAAAGCAATCTCTCCTCATCCCTCCCTCTGATGATTTCTGTGATGTTCATTTCATATCTTTAAACTTGCGTCCAACATTCAAATGTGAACTTGTGTGCAAGTTTGTACCAACTCCGTGATAGATTAACAAAAATGTGTAACATTTTTAAAGGAGACATCGTTCATCGAACTGCAACTGAAGCTTTGTTTCAGAGTCAAACTAGTAAACATTTTGGAGTCACAACAATCCTTACTTTACTTAAATAACATTTGATAACGGCACAAAAGCATTTGTAAACAAACTTTCTAAGGCCCTTTACACGCGAACCAAAGTAAGCCCACGCAAACCAACAACATCATCGGATATCATTTAACTATCATAACTATCGCCTTTCCGCAAGTGGTATTGGTTTGCGTGGGCGTACTTTGGTTCGCGTGTAAAGGGCCTTAGAAAGTTTGTTTACAAATGCTTTTGTGCCGTTATCAAATGTTATGCCTGAAATGATGTTGAGTTGTCAATGTATCGCACTTGTTGGCGCTTACATTTTTGGTGTACTATACAGCAAAAACCAAAACGACAATGCTGCCATTTACATTTACCAGCCCCGGTGTTCCCTATTTATACCGACATCAGCAAATATTCAAACCTTTTATTAGAGTAATACCAAAGACGACCGTTATGAAACAGGTACAATTACGTCATCTGCCGCTCAAAGGTAAATGTTTCGAACGAATTTGATAGCAAAGATAACACATTCAGAAGAAAGGTATGTGTATTTGCTCCTTTTTCTATGTGTTGCTTCCACCTTCGCTCAAGTGCAGCGCTACTGTATATGTCGCTTGGATTCTGGCAAAGTTGCCAGTCTTCTTGATGTGTTGTCTTTGGCAATACCGAAGACAACATATCAAGAAGCGACAGATAGAGCGTCATCATTAGAAACGCATCAAAATTTGATATGGTGCAGCGCTACTGTATCCGTCGCTTCTTGATATGTTGTCTCCGGTAATAACAAACGTGATCCTACTTTTTAATGTGTCTATTTAGTGATCATCATAATAGCACAGTAAAGATTGGTATAAATATTGCGAGAACAGCCAAAAACCTGTACTTAATCAGCACAACTTACCAGAACATTTCCATTCGGCTTTCGCTCACTATTGGAAAGCATCTCGGCAAAGGTCAATGCTGCACCATCCTTTCCGTTCAGGATCAAAGGATTAGCCGCTGGCGACTTTCTGGGCTTTTTTGATGGCAAATCTGCTTCAGGAAGCGGCTTTGCCAGATGTCCACTGCCTGGCTCTATTTGAGACGATATTGGTGACTGGTTAGCGCTTGATGAGTACTGGCCACCTTGTGCTGGTTTCTGTGGTTGAGCAGTTTTCTATTAATCGATATAATTTTGTTAAATTTAAATTCAAGCAAAAAAAAATCTCGAATTTACCTTCTGTACAGCAGTTCTGGTCATTTCTAGTAAATGTCTCGCGTAGGCATTTGCAAAAGTTTCTCTATACCTGTGGCTTTCGTCCATAATACGCTCAACTGATTGAGATTGGGGCGCACTTGGAGTAGACCCCACGGAGGTCGATACGGCAGATCGACCAACTGCACTTCGGCCATCGTTCGTATTCTGCTGACTTTTAACCAATCCTGCTAAATTTATCGTGTTGATATTGTAGATGGTTGTTTTATATTGACTCTGTAAGACAAAATAAATGTGATCGTATTCCAAATCCATAAAAACTATTCTTACATCAGACGATCCTGGCGTCGACGGAGCATAAACGGAGACTGACGGTTCCACAGTAAAACGATTGGAATTGATCACACTTCTAGGAGGAGATGGTTGGCGAGGGCAACTTTTACTGTACTGCACACGCGAACGTTGTTGTTGTGGTAGTGTTTGTTGTTGAGAATTGGTTCTATTGCCGGCAGCTGCATTGAGGCGCTCTATTGCTTCGCGATAAGCTTGCTCGAATGTTTTCTTTTCCGTCACTTGCTGTCTAGCTGGCTGCTGCGGAACAGCGGTAAAGGAACTGGCAGGTTTACCTGCATAAGAATTAGCATACATTGACGGATTTTGTCGAGGCGGGGTGGTTGGGTTAGCGTTCACCACGCTAGATGCCGCAGCTTCCGCTTGTGATAATTGAGTTATTTTCATCATCTGTGTTTGGAGATCATTATGCATTTGGCGAAATAACTCGTAGGGGAACTCCTAGATTATTGCATAAATTTAGTAGTGGCATTAAAGATAAGCATTAAATATTATAATAACAATTACCTTGGAGTTGGATGACATTTTCTTGACCCCAAAAGATGCAGAAAGAAGCCAACAGATGAAGTTTCTTCACAGTACGGGCTGCTAATTCCTTCCGATATTTTCCACACCTAATTACAAGTTATCCATGGTTGAAGGATTCCTGATGGGGTAAACTATATTATTATTCGTTAGCATACTATTAATTGTTTATTAAACAAGCTAGAACACAAAATAAAATGAAGAATATTCACACCATTCACACTTTGTTTATAAGCTTTTGGAGAGGCTTTTAACTTTTACGAGACTGTCAATTGTTGAAAGTCGTGAACGTGCTCCGTTGATCGGCAAGGGATTTCCAACAAGTTTTGAAGTACACTCAAAAAATATTGAAATCTAAATATTATAAAAGTTACGCTAAATCGCAACTCTCCGTACACGCAGAAAAAAATAATTTAAACCTAATAATATTTGACGTAAATTTAATAAGAATTTCATTTTGTTTTGGCTGCAAAATGAAATCATTATTATTTCAACAATCCAGTATCTTTGATTAAAAAACCCATGGATTGTTAAATCAAAAAGAAAATCTTTTCGAATTTACAAGAGCTTTTATGGTTTTGACGTAAGCTGTCAAATTTGGCAGCTGGGTCAACAAAAAATATGTTTGTTTTTAAAAGAGATTTCTTGTTGATTCAATCATATTTATTTTATTAAGCCTGAAAATATACGCAGTAGAAATAAAAATATGTTTATTGATTCAATTTTTAATAATTTGCGATTATTTTTAGGTTTTGTTTTCTATTTGTTACCAACAGAATTACAATGAAATTAAAAAAAAAAACTTTCTGAGGCATAAAATCTCTCCGGTTCATGAGTTGATGGGTCGATAGGTAGGGTCCAGGTGTGGGAGCGGCCTTCCTGGCGTTGGGAGCATTGGTACTCAGTACTGAAAATAAGATTGACGGAAAAAATCAAGGAAAAATAGAAAAACTGTTTATATTTTGCAACAGCAGCATACTTACTTGCCTCTAGAGCTGAATGAAACGAGAAATTTTTTGTTATTGTTAACATTTTTGTCTGGGTTTTCACGAGGGAATGGTTGGTAATTATTTTTGCATTTATGGCCCGGGGAATTGACACAACAAATAAATGTTAAATTAAAATTAACTATTGCTGGCTTGATAATAGAATATTGTTATTTTTACAATAGTTGTAGTTGAAGAGTGGCTTATGAAAACAAAAAGAATCTTATTTTGAATTTATTTGAATAAATATTATCGAAACAATAAAATGCAATATAATTTCAACCGGAATTGTTTGTGTAAATACAAATAAAGTTTTTTTTGGTTCAATGCAAACAATTTTCTGTCCGTGTACTAGAAATACTCAGAGGGAGAGATGGGCGGAGAGAATGTTTTGAGCCAAATGAACTGTCATAATTGTAGGCACGAGAGAAATATATAAATAATTAAATATGAATTAATTGTAGAGAGTAATTGAAACACGTCTTTATCGGTTGACGTTGAACAGTTGAATGAAAAATTTATTCAGAATCTTAGCAACTAATAACAAGTGCATATAGCGACGCGAATTACTAGGTTGCTACGATCACAATACTCCTCCCTAATCCGCGACGCCAGTTAGCTTCCGAAACTTCTGCTGCTTCTGAACGGTCATCGGCTTCGTGAACCCATCGGCTGGCTGTTCCGTTGTCGACCTGTAGCTCAGTTGGACGACACCATGCTGCAGGCTATCATGCATGAAATGGTACCGTATACTGACGTGCTTGGTCCGGGGGTTATACGAACCGTTGTTGGCGATGCTGATTGCCGATTGATTATCGCAGCACACGGAAATCGGTTTGGCCTCGCAAAACTGCGACTGCAGATTACTCCACCACATAGCTTCCTGGATCGTGCGAGACATGGCCATGTATTCCGCTTCACAGGACGAAAGGGCTACGGTAGGCTGCTTCTTGACGTTCCACGAGATCGCACCTCCCTGCATCATGAACACATAACCGGTTGTGGATTTCCGGTCGTCCGCATCTCCTCCCCAATCGGCATCGCTGTACCCAACTATGTCCGCTGGACCGCTTGTCGAGTACTCTAGCTTCTTGGTTATTGTACCTTTCAGGTACCGGATTATCCTCTTCACCGCTTCCCAGTGAGGACGGCCAGGGTTGGCACTGTACTGGCTCACAACGTTAACGGCAAAAGCAATATCCGGTCGGGTGACTTGAGCTGCAAACGACAAACACCTGACTGCTTCCTTGTATGGCACTGACTTCATTTCTTCCATTTCAGATTTCGTCTTCGGTGCCATCGACTTGTCCAACTTGATGCTTGGATCTGCTGGTGTTGCAACTGGGTGGGCATCGGCCATACCGAAGCGATTGACGATGTCTTCGATGTAGGCTTGTTGATCCAACCACAGCTTGCCTTCTTCACGCTTCCTCGTGATTCTGATGCCAAGACATTGTTGCGCCTCCCCGAGGTCTTTCATTTGGAACCGCTTGTGCAGATGGGCCTTCAGCTTCTTCTTTTGCTTCCGATCGTTTGTGAAAATCAAGAGATCGTCGACGTAGATAGTCACAAACATCATCTTTCCTCCACGGATGCACCAGTACAAACAGGGATCCACGCTCGACCGTTTCAGTCCGAACTCCTGCAGCACCACAAACAACTGCGCGTTCCATACGCGGCTGGACTGCTTAAGACCGTAGAGGGCCTTCTTCAGTCTGCACACCTTTCCATTCGACGCATCGAACCCTTCTGGCTGGAGCATGTAGATCTCCTCGTCCTTCAGCTCGCTCTGCAGGAATGCAGTGACCGCGTCCATTTGGTCAATATCCAAGTTGTACCGCACCGCCAGTGCCATCAGATACCGGACGGTCGCGTACCGCACGACCGGGGAGTACACCTCGTCGTAGTCCAGACCAGGTCGTTGAGAGCAGCCCTTCACCACGAGGCGGGCCTTGTACCTCTGGATGGTTCCGTCGAGACCTCGCTTCGTTCGGTACACCCACTTGTTCCGAATCGCTTTCCGCCCTTCAGGCAGATCGGTGAGCACCCACGTGCTATTCTCGCTGAGGGATGCAATTTCCTCAAGCATAGCCGCAATCCAATGATCTCGGTCCGGCCGCCGCAGAACCTCATCGTAGCTCGTCGGATCATCCATCGTATCATCGTCGCTCGTCGTGTTGAAGGATAACTGAGGGTAATGAACACCACCAGAAAAGGAACCGTAACTAATAAAGTCATTATACTTGCCTGGATTACGGCGCTCCCGACCGCTGCGCCTTAACCCTTGCTGCAACTCAGCTGGTCTAATCAGTTGCGGTGGGAGCGCAAAATCGGCACAGGCATCCTCGAATTTGTCTGCCTCACTGGACGAACTGTCGACAACGACGATGTCTTCCTCCGTTGTTTCGGTTTCACCAGGATTGCCACCCGGTTGATCGATAACAACAGCAGGCCCGGCTGCACCAGGTACGACGATGCCATTCGGTTGTTCGCCTAGAGGAAGCACAGCGTGTTGACCATCTTCAGGAGTATCAGCTGCACCGGACTCAGGACGATCATGGATTTCATCCGAACAAAGCTCCATTAACTCCACCGGCTGCACTCGTTGTTCTGCCATACAGATAGCGACGCCTTCTTCCAGTACCATGACATCTCGGCTAACGTGGAAACGGTCATTCTCTGGATCATACACCCGGTAACCTTTCGTGTCTTCACAATAGCCGACGAAAATGCCTTTCTCAGATTTGGGATCAAACTTCTTCCTTTTCGCTTTCGGTACCAGAGTCATCACGCTCGAGCCAAAAATCTTGAGGTGCTTCAAATTCGGCTTCTTTCCGGTCCACGCCTCTTCCGGCGTTTTCTCTTCCAGGGAACGAGTAGGACATCGATTCACCACGTGAGCCGCGGTCAAAATAGCTTCTGCCCAAAACTCTTTTCCCAGCTTCGCATAGTTGAGCATGCACCGCGCCTTTTCAACCAGCGTGCGGTTCATGCGTTCTGCCGCCCCGTTCTGCTCAGGCGTATACTGGCACGTGGTTTGATGTCGAATCCCATCGGACTCCAACACCTTCCGGAAATCTGCATTCACGTACTCCTTTCCGTTGTCTGAACGCAAGATTTTTAGCTTCTTGCCCGTCTGTCTTTCCGCTTTGGCCTTGAACGACTTGAACGCTTCGAGTGCTTGATTTTTCTGCTTCAAGAAGTAAACCACCACCCGCTTGCTTGCATCGTCCAGGAACGTCATGAAATAACGGCTTCCACCCAACGACGAAATCTCCACTGGTCCGCAGAGGTCGGAGTGTACCAACTCCAACAGTTCTTCAGCTCTTGACTCGCTGCTTGGGAATGAACGCCTCGTATGCTTGCCCTCCAGACAGGCAACACATCCTTCTAACGACCCATCTTGGAAATCTATTCCGTTGGCGATTCGCTTGAGCTTCTTCAAACCACCTTCGTGAAGATGCCCCAGACGTCGATGCCAGAGCTCCATGCCGCTTGCCAAAAACGACTTCTCTGGCCAATTGACTCTGCAGAGGCCGGTGACAACCAGATCACCGTCTTCGTCCCGAACTTCGCATCTGTCTTTGGTGAAAATAACAGTTTTGCCCTTTTTGCAGATCGTACTTACGGATAACAAGTTGGTGGCTAGGTCGGGAATCTTCAGAACACCGCTGACATCGATTCGACCATCGTTGCTGTCCAACACGACTGAACCCTTCGCTACGACCTTCATAGTGGCATTGTTCGCCGTTCCGACGTTGTGGTCCATCTTGACTTGATCGAGAAATTTCTGATCCGGCCGTGCCATGTGGCAAGTGGCACCCGAATCGAAATACCATTCACTGGTGCTGACGTCTCCCATGGCAAAAATGGAACAGAGATCCTTGTGTTTGCTCGCCTTCGCTTGCTGCTGCTTCTCCGGACACTTGGCAGCAAAATGACCCGGCTTCTTGCAGGTGTAACATAACTTTTCGCCTTTGCTACCGTCCTTGGATTCACTTGGCTTCTTCCGGTTCGCTTTACTGTACAGGGCACCTTCCGCGCCGCTGCTGACCGGACCACGATCCAGCTTAACGTCCTGTAGAATTTTGGATTTCACTGCATCCGCTGTCAAAGCCGCTCCAGAGGCTTCGAGTCCCATTATCATGGGCTCGTACTGATCAGGAAGACCCATCAGCAACATCGCCGCGAGCCAGGAATCGTCCACCTTAAAGCCCACGGATGCAAGCTTGTGGCTTGTGCTCATTAATTCGTCCACGTACGCCTCAACGCTAGCACAGTTGATCAGCCGTACCAACGTAAATTTTCTGAGCAGTCCAATCTCCCTGGTTAGTCCACTGTCCTGGAATGCAGATTGCAGCTTCGTCCAGGCTTCCTTTGCTGTAACCGCATCCTGCGCCAGACTGTAATTGTAGCTCTCGAGGCTTAAGCAAATCGTAGCCAGAGCCTGCAACTTCAAATCCTCAGTAACACCTTCTCCGTCTCCGTCGATGGCAGACCAGCTTCCTTCACGGATTAGGATCATCCGCATCGCAAATGCCCACGTCGTGTAGTTCTCCCGGCCTCTTAGCTTGTCAATGGCTGGCAGTGCCACGGAACTTCTGGTGGCTCGAACGCTTCCAGCTTCAGTCCTGCCGTTTCCGTTGGCGCCTCCATCTCCTTGACCTTGCTGTCCGGATCCTAAACTTCCGCCTGTGGACATACTTCTTCTGGTCTTGCAATTTTAGAGTCTTCCGGTTAGGTATCCTGGGCCCATAACCAATTGTAGAGAGTAATTGAAACACGTCTTTATCGGTTGACGTTGAACAGTGGAATGAAAAATTTATTCAGAAACTTAGCAACTAATAACAAGTGCATATAGCGACGCGAATTACTACACACTAACTTTAGATTACTGGAGTCAGTAAAATTTTACTGGGTTTTTGAATTGCGGATCGCCCAGTAGTCATCACAGAAATAATTTGCATTACCGAACTGTCCGTAAAGTCAATCTGTCAAAAATAACTGTTCATTCAGTAATTGGTTCGAGTTGCGTATACTGGAAAACCCAGTAGTTTCTTTTTGTTTATTTTGCTGCAATTTAACTGAAAAGACAGTTATTTGGTTCATTATTATACCGTGTTACCCAGTTAATTTAAAAGTAGTGAATTTGCAGTCATAAAAGCATGAATCCTGGTGCAATTCACCGTTTATAATATGCCAATTAATATGACGACTTAATCCCTTGACGTACCCCGGAATAGCGCGTCGACAGTGAAAGCAAACAATGCAAACATCCATTTTGTTAATCAAAATTTGTTGGAGATCAAGGAACTGCAAAAAGAGTAAATAATAATTGTTGGTACTAACGAAATAGTACTTCAATTTCGCTGTCGAGCTTTCTCAGTTCCGTCATGATATAATTCAAGTTTTAACAAAACCGCGCGATTAAACACTTGCTCCCGGATTTTACTGAAGCTAAAATGGCGGCGGGAATAAAATTGACAGTTTAGAGTTTTACAATTCGTGGTCGGTAAAACAAGGTGGCTATTCTGCTGACCAGTCGGTAAAAAAAATAAAGACTACTTTGTGCACAGTAATTATTTTTACTGACTTTTCGTGAAATCACGAAAATTTGGAAAATAACGACTTTCTCAGTAAATAAATATTCTGTGTACAGTATTTTGCATCAAACGATACCGAAGTTCAGTTTGTGTTTTACAGAACATCGGTTATTTACCTGATTTAAACTGAATTTTCAGTAAATCCTTCGTTTTACCGTTTAAGCCCAGTACAAAAAAATACCGAACAACTAAATGCTGGATTAGTGTGTAGGTTGCTACGATCACAATAGAATTCAAATACAAATAATAATAAAAAAGTATACATCTATAAATAATTATATATAAATATAAATACAAATAATAATAAATATATAAATAATAATAATCAGCAAACAAATAACAAAATAAAGTGAGAAATACCAATGCAGTTCTAGTAGATTATATAGCAAATTAAAAATATGTAAAAGATTTAAGTTTACTCCCTTTTGAAAAGTCGAAAATAAATTGGTTAGAATGCTTTTCAATTTCGAAGCAAATGCTAAAAAAAATATTTCTGAGATCTCAGCAAGCCGTTGTAAAAAATAGAAAATAGGATCAGTTTTCAGACAATTATTGTAGTAACGAGTGGATCGAAAACAGCGAACCAAATGAAGAGAGGCGAGAAATCCGACAATAATCTGAGCAGAGTTCGAAATTTTCGCCTACTTGAGAAGAGAAACGTAATTTTTCACCTGCTAGGAGAAATAGATGAGAATGTGAGAAGCGAGAGAATATTATACGCTCACAGCAGTTTTCGAGAGAAAAGCAACAGCGATTTATTTTTTTCGGAGAGCATGAGCGGCAGATAAATCGTTTCTTTTTCAGTGAATTCTTGATGCCGATAATGATTTTTCACTTCTTTCATACACCTGAAAATTCACTTTCCGCACGCAAACGATGATCCGAAATTAAGAACCAAAACAACAGTTAGGGCACATCCATAAATTACGTGGAATCTGAGGAGTAATGGAGAGGTGGTTTCAACATTTGTAACGGACCATGTATAGGGTATAGAAAAAAAAACACCAAGAAGGGTAGGAGAAGGTCTAAAATTGGTAAGAAAATTGAATCGTCATTTATGGATGACCCTTATGATTTGACAGAAGGTATAAAAATGAAATAATAAAAAAATCTGCCGGACTGGTCGAAACCAATGAAATGCAAACAGGTAAGGCTATGTGAAATCATTGTCCCTTTCGTTCTGCCGCTGTTTAAATGGATGACACAGTATGATTTCACACTCCGTAAACCATTTAATCAGCGGAAGAACAAAAGAGACGGTGAATTCCCAAGCCTCAACAATTTGGGAGCCGAACAATTTGGGGTGGTATTTTTTTCGCTCATGGTAGTTTTCAGAGCCAAATGGGTGATGATAAAGTATTTTCGTTGGGTTTTGAAGAGAGATATTTTCGGATTATGTATGAGAGAGGATAATGAATTATCGATGAAAAAGGAGAGATGAAAATTTGAACGGTTCACAACTCACCGAAAAGTAGCTTGAGTGAGGAAATGCTTATCGTGCAGCTGAGTGAGAATTTCTATCTCTGAATCTGAGTCAATCGAACATTCCAAGTAGAATTTTTCTTATTCTTACTAGAATAAATTTGAGAGTATTGCAATCGAACAGAAATTCAATCACCTTTATGCTTCTCAAATTCAACTTGTTTTTGGAATCAAAAACAATATTCTAAAGGCCCAAACGCAATGTGGGCGGAAGCGGAACGGAAACGGAAAGTTTGACAGTTGTCACAAATGACATCAAGATGCCTAACCGAAGTCGATTTGATTCTAACTAGTTTTCAATCCGACAAGTAGGCTTACTCAGATCGGGCTTCTCCGCTACCGCTGCCGTTCCGCTTCCGCTGTCATTGCGCTTGGGCCTTAACTCTATTGATTAATTGATCTTCGCCGGTTAACGAATGGCACCAAGAAATGTGCAAAATATTGCGATGCAATCAATTATTATTTTGCACCTAAATCGAATCAAAAATACAACAACAATACAAATACAAATTCGTCAACGCGACTTTCTGTTTTTGGAACCACGGAGCCGGAATTATACACAACACGAGCCAATTCGAGCAATCAGCCGGTAATTCAACAACTTTTTTTATATGTTCGACTTCAATATATCAGCTGACGTGTTTCGTCATCGGCTACTTGGCCTTTTCCGTACCGTTGACCGTAACTATTTAGTTTAAGTTTTATTCATTTAGACAGTAATTGTCAGTTGAATTTTTCAACAAACAATAAACAATAAACAAGTCATGTGAAATGTTAGCTTCTAGCAAGGGTTGCAAGATAATTTAGGAACAAATCCCTGCTGCCGAATTGCATTTTGTTTTCTCCGCCTATCTCTCCCTCTGAGTATTTCTACACTGAAACAAATCGACATGTACCGTTTATTGGATCCATCTTATAACATAGCAATGTCAGCAGATTTATTCATTCTATGTGATGATTGATAGATTCCATTGGATTATCACTTAAAAGCTATGACTGCGATATGGAATGATTTCTATCGTAATTTCACATACTTAGTACTTGATAATACTTTGCTTCGAACGTGGTTAGCGATAGGTAATAAGTATATGAATATTGTTTGATATATTTCATGGTGAAAAACTGTTGATATGTCATGGGTGGGAACAGACATCTAGAAACTAATGGAAAATCATATAAGTTTGCTCTATGAGAAAATCCAGTAAAATATACCTGTTTTCATGATGAATATTGCTCACTAAAATGTATATCTTATAAGATAATGATGTATATTTTATTGGAGTTGCTTTTAATGATTTTTGACGTTTGTTGATATGTCGCGTGTAAACAGACATGAAGAAACTATTGGACTGTCATTTAACTTTGCAGTATAGGAAAACATGTATATCTCATTGGAATAGCTTCCTGTGATTTTTGAGGTTTAAAGATTGTAAACAGATCCATCACAATCATTTAATAGTCATATAGATATGCCTTTTAAGAAATCCAACAGCAAACGTTTGTTTTTGCATGTTTTTCTGGACTGAATATCGCTCCCAATAAAATACATCTTACATGATTGTTCTTTATAAATTATTGAAACAATTTTCAACGATGTTGTCGTACACTCATTAAAATGATTAGTTGAACTAAATACTACTAACAACAATGATACTGTATTGAATAATCTTTGTTTGTTTCCGGAAAAGAATGTATTGAGATTGAAAAAAAAAATGATTCTACTGCAATATTTACTTTGCTATGATTCTAATTGTAAGCCTTCTACACGGCTAATTCAGATTCCAGCCCTAGTACTCGAACTTCATGAACCAGTTACATCAACTTATATAATTTAGTCGTTGATTTATTGCACACAGGTGCATTAAGAAAGATTTGAACAAACCACACCACCGAAACGGAACATAAATTTGTCAGTGCTATTTGTCTTCACTCTAGCAAAACAAGCATAACGTTGCACTGCATTCCATGTCGGGAGAGCTGTTCTTACTTCATGCTATTTGAACGAGCTCAATCTTGAAGTCAGCCGTGGCCCAGTGAAATCGAGCGCAGAAACCGAAAGCATCACACCTCAACAGTCCTTGATCGAATCCCAAATCAGCTACAATAAAAAAAGGCACAACTGTGAAAGCTCCCACTGCCTGATGTTTATTTTTCGATTTATTTTTAGAAATCGATTAAATATATGTGTCAAAAGAAGAAGTAAATTTCATGTGATTTTCACACAAACTTTACTTCGATTGATTTATGACACATATATTATATTGTGGTGAAAAGTGTAGCTTATGCTTATGGGTTTCAAATCCATTTCAGTTAATTATTATAATTTGATCGATTTTCATTTATCATACGACGATCATATAAAAGTTACCAAATTATCAGCATTGTAAATGTATCAGATATTCATATAGAATTTACCTGGCACAATTTCAATCATATAATTTTCAATGGATTATCTTATAGCGCAAATTTATAAGATTTCCACATAACAGGAATATGTCATATTGGTTCAGTGTACTCCGTACCGACGCAAAGGTCGGTATAAAGCGAGGGGGACGGCACATCTAAATCTCAATTCTAGATGCTCGAAAAATCTCACACTAGCAAATCCATCTACGAAAAATCTTCTTTCATTTCGCGCATTAGCTTGCATCGCGCATCATATTTTCACAGGAAATCTTCAGAATCGTCATCAATCTTCTTTCTATCTACTCAGCTTGCGTGCAGCCAACCACAGCAAAACACAATCTTTTCTGCATCGTAGATAGAGTCGTCCCCCTCGGTATAAAGGGAGAGAATGCAAACTTAGTATAAAAATGGTTTATGCGTGCCATAGTATAAAATCGAAATATACTTTCAAAGCATAGATACGGTTTATTCGAGAGAATGTATTTTTCGCTTCTCTATTTTATTGATGGTAAATATTATTGTTTTCAAATAAAAATTAAAATTGTCTCAGGAAGCTTTTTAAATTAGTTTATTGTTTATGAATATTATTTAAAAAATACTTACAATTTTTATGCTGCCCAGCAGATCACAGGCGCAGTAGAAATCCGCCGGGATAAAGCTCTTCACCAGCAAGAAGCTCCGAAGGGAATCCAGATGTTCTTTTTCCTGTCATTTTAGTAAACACTGATCGAATTCCACTCCGTTATTCGGACTTAGTATAATTTTGACGAAAATTTTAATCGAACCAATGTATAAATTTTGAAAAATCATAAAATCATATAAATCAATAAATTTAATCTATATTCGCTTTGTAATATTTTTGAGTGCAGTGGGAAAAGTTTGGTTTTTTTGAGTTTTTTGACGAATTAGACCGGGAAAGTGCCGCTATAGTGTTCGTCGCGAGTTTTGGTGGTGATTGGATGTTTTTCAGGTAAGTTAATTCGAATTAATATAATGTAATGTAATTATGTTTTTTAGGACAGTGCACCTGCCCGAAGCCGAATCCCGGTAGGGAGTCATAAGCTGGATCCCGGCGGGGAGTTTGAAGCTGGATCTAGGAATGGGCGATGTCGATGCAATTTTTACAGAATCGATTTTTTTGCCTCGAAAAATCGATTTTTTTCATCCGATCTTTTTCTGTTCGATGTTTGACAGAATCGATTTTTCAAAGTTGATATCGATTTTTTACTCATTTAAACTTTTTTATAAAGCATTTAAAAAAACAAAACGCCTAAATTACCAAAGGAGAAAATAAAATCGCCGAACTCTTTTTATGTTGTTGTTGATTATGTTGAATCAAATGTTATCATTGAATTCTTGAAAAAAATGATAAACAAAATGGTATTTCACTATCCCAAAAATTTGTTTTTATTTAAAATCAAGCGATTTTAATTTCATCGTCCTCAAATTTGGCTAAACACCCTTTCAATCTTGGGCTTTATTTATTTGTTACTTTTTATGTTGTGTGTACTTTGGACCCATTCTTTCTAATTCATCCAGCTAATTTTGTTTGCAAAAAAAACACGCACTCCTTGATGCAAAAAAAAAAACATTGGAAAGGTGAGTTTGAATACCTACACACTAAGATTATTTAACAGATTTCTGTAAAATTTTGCCGAAATCTCAACAGCTGAACGTTCGGTAAACAATTTTACAGTTTTCCTGTAATTATTCACAGATACCTGTGAAAAATTCACAGATAATTGTGAAACATGACAGGAAATCTGCGAAACTGTTTACCGAACGTTCAGCTGTTGAGATTTCGGTAAAATATTACAGATTTCTTTAAAAATTTCTAAGTGTGTACAGAAGATTTTGAAAGCTCAGATATAGAGTTGAAGTTGAATAACACACTTAGAAAAAATCATGTAAATTTAGGTGCTCTGAGCCTGACATACACTGTGACTGGCAAGTACCCATTAATGGGTGAAAAAGTACCTATTTCGAAGTAAACTAGGTAAACTCATAAAATGGGTAAAACGTCTTTACCCAATAATGGGTAAAGAGCTTGTACGTCAATTCATCGGGTACTTTTTACCCATTTTTTAGAAATGAAAAGATTTAGAAAATGGGTAAAAAGTATACATTTTCGATAATTGAGCTATTTAGAAATTAATTTTAATTTGATTTTTCGCATATTTCATTGAAATGGCGGAAACATTAGCATTAATAACTTGTTTTTTATTTATTTATTTTGATAATAATAACTTGGCATCCACTGTCCCTGCTGTGCAATGTGTTGCTTTTGTCGGACGTTTCTTCATGTCATCCCTTCCTGGAACACTTTGTTCACGGCCACTTCCTTGTGGATCTGAAATTAACAATAAAAATCATTAAATTTTATCTGAATTTCATAATGTACACCACCTAGATATATTTCAAATAAATACTTACATTTCAATACTCATTTTACTAGGCATAGATGGCATAGAAAATCAATTTTTAAGCCCTCGTAATATGCTTTGTGTTAGACAATATTCACTATTGATTAAGATAATTTTCACCCAATAATGGGTAAAATAATACTCATTTTTCTTCCCCGAAGAGGTCAAAAAGATGGGTACAAAAGAACCCATTTTCAAAAATATTCAATTACCCATTATTTGACAGCTTCATATACTTACTTATAATGGGTACTTTTATACCCATTAATGGGTACTTGCATGTTACAGTGTATACGAGCGTCAATTTTGACATAAAATTGTGTCATAATAGACGTGAAATTCAACTCAATAAAACGTATTTTTCGTCGAGTAACGAACTTTTCTGTCTCGGAGCATTTAATTTTACATTACATGTTTGTTTACGTCTCATCTTTTATGTCAAAGAACTTTCATAGTGAATCAAAACAAACATTGTGTAGTAGTAGAATTTCGAATAGAATTGGGTACGTTAATCGTTTACTTGGGACCAATAGGCTAGTCAAGTAGTGTGCCAATTTCAAATCGTTAGTTTCGTATTGATTGTTGATAGTAGCATAGAGGTAACTCTAAGACTAGAAGGTCCCGTAATAACGTGCTCAACTTTTTGGCTCAGCTCTGGTACTCTCTTCGATCCCAAGCTAATCGATTCACCCCTCGAAACATAGGAAAAACCAATAACCCCTCATTTTATCTGTCAAACTTTCATAGCGAATCAAAACAAACATTGCGTAGTACTAGAATTTCGACTAGAATGGGATACGTTAACCGTTTGCTTGGGACCAATAGGCTACCCTAATAAAAAATAACCATAAACGAACGACAACCCAAATCATTGAACTATTCCACAAATGGTTTGGATGATACCCAGAACACGTCGTTAAGCAAATTAACCATACAATTTTTATTAGGGTAGTCAAGCAGTGAGCCAATTTAAAATCGTTAGTTTCGTATTGATTGTTGGTAGTAGTGGTGTTGCCATGTGGTACACTGAAAAATTGCATTAGCAGGTGCGTCACCAAAATTTTTGAGCCGCTCGGAGACGGAGAAGACGGAGCGGAGCGATTTTAAATTGGCTCACTACTTGACTAGCCTCTTGGTCCCAAGCAAATCGATTAACGTACCCTATTCTAGGAAACATTCTAGCACTACACAACATTTTTTTTTGATTCGCTATAAAAGTTTGACAGATAAAATGAGGGGTTAGTGGATTTTCCAGGGGATTTTCCTATGTTTCGAGGAGTGAATCGATTAGCTTGGGACCGAAGATAGTACCAGCAACAATCAATACGAAACTAACGATTTTAAATTGGCTCACCACTTTAGTAGCCTATTGGTCCCAAGCAAACGATTAACGTACCCTATTCTAGTTGAAATTCTATTACTACACTATGTTTATTTTGATTCGCTATGAAAGTTTGACAGATAACATCAGGGGTGTGGATTCATGCAGAACATGCAGGGGTGAGTGAAATAGCTTGGGACTGCTTGGGACCGTTGTTCTGGTACTGAGTGAGCCAAAAATAATAATGATTTTCTTCGGGACCCAGTGGTCTTAGAGTTACCTCTATGGTACCAGAGCTGAGCCAAAAAGTTGAGCACGTTTCTTCGGGACCTACTAGTCTTAGAGTTACCTCTCACATTTATGTGTAATCCCAGCAAACGTCAAAAGAAGTGTATTTTTACACATTTTTCAGGAACGGTTTGTACAGCAAAATGTGTAAAAAGTAATAATTTCTTGAATATAATGGGTGCGCATTAGAGTGATGCAAATTTTGAAATTTTCGCTCCACATTACTTAAACGATTCCAAATCGGATCCTGACTAGCCTCTCAAAATTTGAACCCATTTGTGTGAGAAACTGAGATCGCACAAACCATTTGAAGTTTGTATGGGAATTACTATGGTAAAACCAAGATTTTTGTTCATGTCTATCTAATAATTCACCATATCGGTCTGCTTCAAAAAATTTCAACTGTTCTTGTAGGAAATTTTCCCAGCTACAACTTTGCTGAAGACCACATTTTGATTAAATGCAAGGATCGAAAGTTATCAATGGTTCAATGCGCTGATGTCTTATGATCATGCTCAATCAACTGCTCAGCAGGCAACATTGGTGTTTCTGGGGCGTTGAATAGGACACAAAACTCATGGCTACTATGTCACACTGCAAAATACAGTGTTGCCTACAGAGCAGCTGCTTGATCATGTCATAAGTTTACCAATCTTTTAAATAATTAATAACTTTTTCCTGTCTCGTTTTACATAGAAACGATCTTCAGCAAAGTTGTAGCTGAGAAAATTTTCTATAAAATTTGTTATCGAACTGTTTCGCAGCTCAATATGAAAAAAGACTAGAAGACAATGAACAAAAAGTTGAGATTTCCCATAGTAATTTACAAGTAAACTTCAAATGGCTTGTGCGAAGTCTGTTTCTAACCAAATGAGTTGTAACTTTGGGAGGCTAATCAGGACCCGATTTGAAACCATTTAAGCACTGTGGAGCGAAAAAGTCAAATTTTGCATCAGTCTAGTGCGCATGGTTTTTTATTAACTTCGGAATTTTCTTATTTGTGTCAATGGTAAAATAAAGATTGCTCGAATACAATATTATTTTATTGAAAAAAAGAAATGCCATCAACAAAAAGAAGTAGCGGCACCGGAGGTGTAGTGGTAAGCGTGATTACCTCTCACCCCAGCAGGCCTGGGTTCAATCCCAGTCGACGCTGCCGGGATGTTCTGAGGCATAACTGAGGCTACCGACGTGCCAGGAAGGCAGCTCCCACACCTGGACCCTACCTATCGACCCATCAACTCATGAACCGGGGACCAACGGCTTTACTTCCCATCCGAAGGAAGGCGTGATCAGAGATGTTATGCCTCAGAACATCCCGGCGGCGCCGACTGGGATTGAACCCAGGCCTGCTGGGATGAGAGGTAATCACGCCTACCACTACACCACCGGCGCCGTTCAATTAACGTTAAATATTACCTAATTTATAGTAAAAAATAGCCAATTTAAAGTAAAAAGTAACGATTTTTATCGGGTGCACGACGTTAGGCATACAGTCGTTAGGCATACGGACGTTAGGCATACGTACGTTAGGCATACGGACGTTAGGCATACGGACGTTAGGCATAATGTACGATAGGCATAATGGACGTTGGGCATAAAGGACGTTAGGCATAATGGACGTTAGGCATAATCTACCGGATGAATTCCAGAAGGATGATAATGGAGACCGTCTATTGATTGCTGACTTCGGTGACAATAATGAAAGAGCCTTAATTTTTGGAACTCATGAACGACGTCTTGGACAGGCAAAGTATTGGGTTACAGATGGTACGTTTGCCACAGTTCCTTGTTTGTTTCGGCAACTCGTCACTGTTCATGGAAGTATCGCTCCCTCACATCAGTAGACGGTTCCGCTAGTTTTCATTCTGATGACAACAAAAACAGAATCGTTGTATCGAAAAGTATGGCAGGAAATCCTGGAAGCAGTAGGTATGTTTTTTTGTTATTGAATGAAAAACCACAGAATTAACCATTCTTCATTTCATGAGCTGTTCTTTGGCATCATATTTTATTCAACCTTGGCTGTTTTTTTTGTTATTGAATGAAATATCACAGAATTCACCATTCTTTATTTCATGAGCTGTTCTTTGAGGAAAACCTTTTCTTCTTTGACTTTTGTAATATGTGTGTAAGAATATATTACAACAAATGTGTGATTTTTTTTATTTCTAGATGCGATTGATTTCACGAACATTGATAGTTCAAAACTATGCTGAGTTTTCATTGTCAGATTACTCAACCACTATCGCTACTAATCTTGGATCTAAGTAAATATGTAGCTACGTCACTTATGATATGATAAATAATGGATTCCAAACTGTGCCTATTAAATAAACTATGTTTGTTTAACTTGTATCATTTTTTATTCAACGCTAAGCCTAATTTGAGCATTGTTTACAGGTTTACAGGTTAAGCAGGTTTCTAGAGTTGCACAGCAGCAAGGTATTTAATGCCTAACGTATATTATGCCTAACGTCCATTATGCCTAATGACTTTATGCCTAACGTCCATTATGCCTAACGTCCGTATGCCTAACGTCCGTATGCCTAACGTATTTATGCCTAATGGGATACACTCATTTTTATCGGTAAAAATACCGATAACTATTTACCGATAAGTTTAGGTAATCGTAGCTAAGAGTATGAAGCATTGGCGCTTATTAAAGAGAAGTGCCGATAAAAATCGACTGGATCCCGTTCATGAGCACAACTTATCACTGTGTGTGTGATCACCTACATATAAATACCTTGTCGCTGTATGAGGGCACCATTCATTTTTCGTGTCATTCGTTTCGTAAGCTTTTTCGTGTCTATCAAAATTCGATTGTCTGTCAGGAGTGTTTTCTGTGTTTAATGTTACTGTGAGCAAAATAGTCTATTTCCCATGTCTATCGGGATAAATTTACGTGTAACGGGGCACACCTCTATCGGTGGTCGAAAATATCAAGAGGATTTCTTCTCCGTCGCCTACCAACAGACGGAGAATGATCAAAGTTTGGAGTACGCCTTTTTCGGGATCTATGATGGCCATGGCGGTGCAGAAGCGTCACTCTACGCAAGGGAGCATCTGATGAAAACCATCGTGAGCCAAAAGCTGTTCTGGTCCGAAAACGACGAAGATGTGCTAAAAGCGATCCGGGATGGGTACATTCAGACCCACTATTCTATGTGGCGCGAGCAAGGTAAACCAGAACCAGTGTAATCGGTCAATTAGATGAGCGAATCATAGTGCGCGCGGGAGGAAAGGGGAACGACAGTTCAGTTCGACATTTTCTTTTGCTCGCTGCCCTGTACTTATTGAGGGCAGCGTTTACAAACACTATCAATAGCATGATGCTGCGGGTTATCGTGGGAAAATGTGTCACATGCAAGCACTCAACGGGGGTAGATGGTCAAAACGGTGTTGAAATTCATAAAAGTTACTAAATATTTTGATCCAACATGATTTTTCATGTTTTGGAACGATACTTCGAAAGGCTTCCTGCTTCTGCTAAAGCTTCAGTGGAAACTTTCTACTTTTTGTACGATGCCACTACTACACACGCACCTCGTTTATTGACGTTTAAAGTGTTTATTTTGCTGCTGCTTGTATATGCACGTACCTATATTACGTATTTATTGAAGGTAATCTTAAAATTCTTTTCAACATTTCAGACAAATGGCCGAAAACCTCATCCGGTTTACCTAGTACAGCTGGTACTACGGCAAGTATCGCGTTCATCCGGAGAGGTAAAATATACATAGGACATGTCGGGGACTCCGGAATCGTTCTTGGCTACCAGAAAGACAAGGAAGCTCATACAGGAGAGTCTTGTACGTGGAATGCGATGCCCTTGACGGAAGATCACAAACCGGAAGCGTACGCAGAAAAGATGCGTATCATGAGCTGCGGTGGAAAAGTAGTCACCAAGTCTGGGGTTCCGCGCGTTGTTTGGAATCGACCGCGAATCGGACACAAGGGCCCAGTGCGTAGAAGCACTCCTATTGACGAAATTCCGTTCCTCGCAGTGGCACGGAGTTTGGGGGATTTGTGGAGCTACAATTCGGCCGTAGATGAGTTTATTGTCAGTCCGAATCCGGATGTATCCGTCGTTGAGATAGATCCTAAGAGATACAGGTAAGAACAATGGTAACCCAATATACATGACAATAGGGTAAGACGCCACAGCTAATACAAAAAAATGTCAAATACTTGTTCATATAGTGGAGCTGGAGAATGGCATGAAAACTATCATATATGATACGAAATGGGGTAAAATGTCCATGGCGACCAAAAAACACCCTCTTATATTTCGGCTGCTACACAGCAAAAACAATTTTTACAACATTTCTCCTGTCCTACATGGTTTCCACCTCAAGCCTTCTGTCTCAACCAGCCCAGTGGCAGGCGCGTAGGCAACATGTTTCGTGACAGCGGGCCCAGAACAGCAAAATAAACGATTTGAGCCCGGGACATGCTACCTACTGTCAAACGCTGCTGATGGTATAGGCCTTGTCACTGGCCTGGTCTCAACAAACCTCGCTTCTTTCATCTTCCTATGCCTACGGAATATGGACGTCTTGAGGCTGCTTTCGGCTGGATTAATCATGCCCCCTGCTTGAACAACTCGAAAAGCTCGGCGATTCTCAAGGTTTCATTCGTTGGTTTAATTTGTTTTTAACCAATCGAGAGCTTTATGAGAAAATTGGCTTAGATCAAACGCACTATTTCTTCAAACAAGTCAGGCGTTCCTCAATGCAGCAACTTGGGACCGTTGCTGTTTACGATTTTTATTAACGAAATTGGTCTGATACTTCCAATTGATTGTTGATCGTCCGACGGTTGTGCGGTCTTCACTGTTTGCGGTTGCAGCACCTGATCAACAGTTTCGAAGCAAATAATGCAAATAATGAAAAAAAAAAACTCTGCTTTGGCATTTAAGCTACGTCACTCGGACATCATGCCAAAGCTAACAGGCAGCTCGGATTCATCTTCAAGATCTCTAACGAGTTTTGGGATCCTACCCTCCTAAAAGCTCTATACTACTCTCAAGTGCGAGCAATCTTATAGTGATTTTTTTTTATTCAGTTCCAACCTGGATCGGGTATCAAGATTGGGTCTGCTTGTTGCCTTTCAAACGTCAGTGTTAACTTGGCTCGTGTTGAGGTTCGCACTGACAATAAGCTCGTGTTCGCACGGGTTGGAACTGGTTTGCAACCTGGATAATAAACAAATTCGCTTTTAGAATTCGGTGTAGTAGTATGCTGTCCGTATCAATAAGTACAAATAGCGAGGATTGAATCTGTTCAAAGGAAATTCGTTCGTAATGCTCTTGGTTATATTCCTTGGAATGATCCAGTGAATCTTCGACCCTATGAGAATCATTGTCAAATCCTGGGTCTTCACATTCTTGTATGCAGGCGGACAATATCCTGACAGTGTTTGCAGCAAAAGTACTAATAAGTGAAACCGATTCTTCCTGAATTTTGGGTGAATTTGAACGAGTTCTTCGATCAAGGATTTTTTTCATCTCGGCTCGGACCCCGTGCTACAAACTACGGGTTACATGATCCAATACGATTGAAGTCGGTACGAAACCTTTCGTCACCGGATCCAACGCAGTCTGCAGTCGTCCATAGCCCATGTTCCTGTATTTTTATCACTATAAAGAAGGATACACATACCTTTCGATCCGAGACTTGGAGGGCCGAGTGTTATATACCAATCGACTCAGCGCGACAAGATCGGAAAATGTATGTGTGTGTCTGTTTTGTGATTCGTGTTTCTCGGCAATCACTTATGTAACATCTATTTTTGGAATCGGTTTACTGGTTCTGGAGATATGGCCGGAACAAGATCCGATAAACACGGATTTTGGGAACTAAGTCATGTTTCTCGGCAACTAGTTCTGTTGATGGGAAAATGAATGTAAATGAATGCACGAAATGAATGTAAATGATTTGCCATTGCTGATAAAGGTATAAAAATAAAAGGTATCATGGTCCCATATAACTTCCAATATTTTTGGAATCGGTCAATTGGCTCCGGAGGTATGGCTGGAACATGACCGGTGAGTATGGGTTACGAGAATGGAGGTTACTTAAAACGTGAAACCCATCATGCTACTTCTCAAATCACACGAGCAGTTAACAATAAGTGCATTGATCATATCCGGACATGTTGCGGGTACACCCAGGGAAGTGGTTAGTTTCTGACATGAACAAACCCCATCATGCGACACCTCATATCATATGCGGAGTCAAAAATAAAATGAATGACAGCCAAATCGAGTTCCCAAGACACTATTGGTCACATCTGAACATGATCCGGCAACCTCCTGGAAAGCGGCCAGTTTCTGAAAAGCACCAAAACTCACACCAAACTACATCAGAATTTAAAAAACAAACTCGAATTAGAAAACAAGATCCTTTCCAAATCGAAATGAGACATATCGAGTGTCCCAGACTACATTGGTCACATTCGGATCCAACCTCGAGGAAGTGGCCATTTTCAAATACTGACAAAATCCATTGTACGACACATAAAGTTTGGTGAAAACATTGCCCTTTGAGTGTGTGAGACAAGACTGAGCGCTAATAACACACATACCGAATTTGAGTCATATAGCGAATTTGTTTATTATCGGGGTTGAAACCAGTTCCAACCCAGTGTGAAACCGAACTTTTTGTCAGTGCAAACCTCCACCTGAGGTAGGTTTTAAAAACAAACGATCAAACTGACGTTTGTCATAAAACAAGCAGAGTCGATCTTGATATCCGATCCAGGTTGGAACTGAATATTAAAAAATCGCTAATAGAATCATCGTCGTAAAACAAACACACTATGACACAATCTCGCGTACTATTGGATCGGACCATCTTTATCACATTATCGCTTCGGTAATGTAAGGGTAGTATCAAGTGTAGTTTTTTTTATGGAAAACTAGAAAACATCTTATTAATCTAGAATCCAATGTCCATTTGTATGTACTTGTTGAAAGACGATTTCCTGTTATTTATTATGAAATATCTATAAATCTTATTTTCTGATGCAGAAATCATACAAGATTTTTGACATTTTCAGCTAGTGCGTATCACTTTTTAAAATATTCGCGCTAGATAATAGTAAAATTTCAGACTAAAATTAAATCAATCAATAGTTTCAGCAGAGACTTACCCCTACAAAATATTATTGTAAAATATAAACAATAAGCTGAATTTGACTAGGGTGGCCATATTTTCTCTATGACGTAACTGCCCCACTTTCCCTTTATTTATACAACGATTCAGTATGCGCATTTTGTCCCACAGCAATTGTTAATCAGGTTCCTGTATCTCTGTATTGATTTTATCAGGTAGTAGGAGGAGGAGGGGCAGAGTGAGCATCCCGCAGTTTGGCTCTGGATCTCCAGCTGCATGAAACAAATCAACTGGTAGTAGGTTCAATATCATTATGATATTGATCTTACCACCAACCGAAAGTATAAGCTGGTGCACGGGATGCTCACTATGCCCCTCTTACCCCTTCTATAAATTACAGAATTATGCCCACCTAACTAATAATTCACACAAAAATTTCTGAAGATGAAAGCCGGTTGCCTAAAAATCTCCTTAATAAAGTTTAAACAAATCAATTGTTTGTTTGTTTTCTTGATAAAACTTATGTGCCTAATTCATATTTTTTGCTCTTTGCAGATGTTTGATCTTCGGAACGGATGGTCTGTGGAATGTCCTATCACCTAAGCACGCTGTAGAAATTGTACATGCCGCAGAAATGGAAAACATCCGCATAGCACTGGAAGGTGGATGTGATTGGAAAAATCCCAGCAAATTACTGGTGAACGAAGCACTAGAACGGTGGAGCAAAAGCAATATGAAAGCAGACAATACATCGGTGGTCATTATAATGTTAGATCCACCAGGTCCTCCTAAACGAGACGTACTGCGATCTATGAGAACATCGATACAGCCCATTGATCATAAGATAACGAACACCCAAACGTTGGATAAATTGAACGTCACATTGTATGATCATACAACGAGAGAGTTGGTTGATCTTTCTCAAGTTACCTGTCAGGATGCGTCTCAAGTCGTGCAAGCCAATGTACAACATCAGCAGCATTATCTGGATTCAACGCCGTCTGCGTCCTATCAAGACATGGCTTATACTGACAGCTTCGCTGAATCTTACAATACCTTTCTGAACAGCAGTCTCAGTAATGATCATTCGTATACGAACTATACGCCTAGCGCACAACATTATAGTGTTCATCATCAGCATCACCATCAACACCATCACCTGCAGCACCAGTCACAACAGCATAACGTTCTACACGAAGAAAACCTACAGTACCCGGCTGAAGGACAAGAACGTAATCAACAAGATTCAGCCGAAGAAACGTACTTGCTAACGAATCTGCAAACCAAATCAGAACGGCTGCAATCGGAAATGATGGAAGCATCTACCTCAACGGCGTCCACCTCAGCGGTTGGATACTTGCACATGGAGTGTACAGGAAATGTGGCAATAATCGAGAACTTTCACGATTATCAATCACCGCACCTGCCTTCTCACACCGCCGGTCATCAAACACCGTTTAGCTCCCAATATCCTCACCATTCTTTCCAGCAACATCAGCACCACCACCACCACGAACATGCGACTTATCAAATGGAACGGTATGATTACCATCACTCACATCCCCACGAACCAGCAGGTTGTAGTTACGGTAGCCAGCAATATACGGCACATGATCTGTCGGAAAATAACTATCCCAAAGACTCTGAGGAATATTTGTATCCTGAAGAGGAACTGGACAGCAATCGTCAAGATTCAGATACCATACAGGAAACTCTTGGGGTAGTAGAGTTAACAATTAATAATAATGAAAACGATACCGAAGAGACCGTACCCGAATCGATTGATGAACGGCCGTCTGTGATAAACGCATCAAAGGGGGACAGTAAATCCGATGTTGAGGACATTCAAATCAACGAAATATCGTCATCTAACTTGAGCGCGCTCTCCCCAGCGCAGGATACTTCCCTTCAGTCGGATAGTGATAGCTGTTTAAGTGGTGACGAAGCAAAAGCATCTTCGTCTACCTCAAGATCGCCATCGAACACGATGGACAAAAGAAGTTCTGCTCGTGTTGGAAAAGCAAAGAAGGTACGGAAAACCATCAAGAATATTGTAAAGATTGTTTACGAGACACGAAGCAGCCAAAGACCGCATCGAACGAGAGCTCAACAGGAAAACCTTTCTACCGCAGCAGCAAGCAGAAACATGCGTAGCAAATTTGGCAATTTTTTGCCAAAACAATCAAAGGTGAAAAAATTCCTTAGTTTCAAAAAGGTGAAGAAATCGATCCGGTGTAGTTTAGCTGATGCCAACAGCGGAACAGTTAGCAACAATAATAACAATATCAACAATAAAAACATCGATGTGAAGAGTAAAGCAGAAAGTGATGTAGGAAAACCCGAAGAAAGGCGAGTTTTGCGGTCGGCAGATCAAATGAAAGCTGGCAAACCTTCCCAAAGGTTCTCTCGGCGAGCAGTGGAATCTATTACTTTGATAAGTTCCACTAGCCAACCGAGCGTTCCGAAGCGATCCGTTACACTGGTCACGGAACGAAAACTACCGAAACGTAAGATGCTACTGCGAAAGGTAGCTCTGGATGCAAAACGGGTAAAGCGTCACTAGTAGATTCAGACACAGCATTGACCCAAAGAACGCCGACGATGAAGCCGAGACGTAGAGGCTGTGAAGTGTAACTATCATGTAATATTTTTCACCCGGCATCTCTGTGTGGGTGTACCAGAAGTTCCTAACCTTGAGCTCGTCGTGATTCCTTCCCCTGATACTGACAGGGAACTGTAAAATTGACTTTTAGTTAGGGGAAATAAGGAAGACCGTCCTCTATCCACGAAATGTTTAACAGGATAGTGCCTCAGGTTTAAAATGTTTTGGTTCGAAAGCTTCAAAGCCACCATTCTTGGATACATCTTCTGACAACTTACATAAAAGTTTGGATGATTTCCGATTTTTACGAAACCCATGACTAACATTGTTGTTGTTGTTGTTGCTATTGCCAGTGTTGTTAACTTTTCATGGAGTACGATCCTTAGATTGGTAAATTTATTTCCACTGCATTAATTATTGCTAAATTTAATGACCATTTTCCAAAAACAGTCATTAAAAAAGATAAAAAAAAAATAAGTCCCAACATTTTTAGAATCCGTGGAATTTCTTCTTTTGAGAAATTGCTGCTCGTTCTTTCGCATAGAATTTATTGTAAGGCACTATTTGTGAAAATATTTCCTTCTTCGAATATTTAATGAAGAAAGGAGCCTTGTTTGGTAAGCACAGTTATAGGTACTATATGCCCAGGGAAGTCGAAAAATGTCCAACCCAAACATGTGTGGGTTTTAATCACATAGAATTGTTATCAATACATCCAGTACTCTCAGTTCTCTACATTTAGCAAAGGTTCCATTCTAACCTCATAACCTCTGGTTAACAACCCAACTATTTAAAGCAACCATTGAAAATAACGACTTAATGGCAGGGAACTTCTGGTTGATCGCATATGCTCGCCTAATTTTAATTGTTACCCAAATTGCACCCACAGTTTATATTTATTGGTGGAAGTTTGTGACAACGTGTTTTTGTACAGAAAACTACCTAGCAGTGCAGGATTAGTTTGAAGTGTTGTAAATAATTCGTACCCTAATAATAGGCAGACTTGGGTAGGGAACCGAGGCTGCACCGGACAGTTTTTATCGCGGTTCAGTTAAATGTGAGATTTTTTCATCATTTACTGATAAATGTTCAAGAACCAGCGTGACGAAGAAATTAGAACATTTAACCTAAACCGTGTTTTGAAAAACCGCAGTTATAATTTCTTTGTCAAGTTAGTTGTTGAACTTTTGTTAGTTGAATACACATTGGATTCATGAATAATATATTAATTTTAGTGAACCGCGACCGAAATTTATCGTCTGTCCTGGGTTCACTACTCAATCCCGATAATAGGTACTATTATTGTTTGATCGTGTTTGAAAATTACTATTTGCTGCAATCAGGACTATTATTGGTATATTCCAGGATAAAAAAAAAAAATAGGTTACAGGTTATGTATATAAGTATGCATAGAAAACATTTTCGATCAAAGTGTACATAAGCAAGGTTGCAAATACTCATTTCAGCTTAAACAATGTTCTTCTAAATTATGAAATAATTAGATGCCATGATCAAATTTTGAATTGGTAGGATACAAGAAGAGGTTGCAAAGAATGTGTTTGACATATTAAACCTGTTTATTTCACTTCATGAGAGTCACAATCAGCGATTTTTCACAAACTCACTCACTCACTCACTCACTCACTCAGCGATAAGAAAATCGCTGATTGTGACTCATAGAAAGCAAAATTTACAGGTTTTATGTTTCAAACGCATACTTTGTAACCTCTTCTTGTAAGTTACAAGTTAAACATGCCATCATACCATCTTTTGGTTTTATTATACCGAAAAACATTATTTTAGCTGAAATGAGTATTTGCAACCTTGTACATAAGTGAACATTGAAAAGTGCCTGAAGGAAAACGATTGTAATGACTATTTCGCGTCATTGATGTTTATATTACTACATTACAATATCAAACTGCACTATCTTGTTGAGAATATATATATGTCGTAAAAATCGAGTTTATAGTATGTGGCGTAAGTAGCATAAATGTAGATCTGTGTAATCTTACATAATTTAATTTACATTTTACAACAGTGTGAAAGAGTTAGTAGGTAGGGCATTATTGTCCATAAAAGCATAACAGTCATATCTTTACTTGATTTCCTATTCAAATGGGACTGTTATGAGTTTATGGATAGATTAGGAAGTGTGTTTTTTAGGTGCGCTTTATAATTTAGCTTTGACCGCAGAAAAAGAAATAGATTTGCGTAGATTGTGAAACTTTCGAAAACAAAAGTTGAAAACGTGCAGATAATTTAATATTATATTTAAAACTAGACAATTTAGTGTATATTTTTGAGAGAAAATAAAGCCTATTTAAAAAAAAAATAAGCTGTTGTGTTACTTTCTTGTTCTCGAAAATTCTGTACAATGTCCAGGTTTGGTATGCAATCACCCCACAATTATGGAACCAGGGAGATACACGCGGTTTGAAACCAACAAAATAATTGGATATCTAAACAACCTGCTAACTTTCCCTTTGGTTCAGAATAGGTTGCCATCTACCGCTCACTGTATAATATATTTTATAGTTTTTCTCTTAACTTCATTTCATTTTTTCATTATGCAGCGCAGGGTGGGGCGCAAGTCAATCCAAGGCCGATAGTAAAGGAGGGGTAATGGCTGACTCGCCACATGCAGGCTACATGATCGCCATGGGAAGGGATAATGATTAGATTGAGGTAGGTGGTTGGATGTTTTTTTGGATTGAGATGGCCACGATGCTACAAAATTATATGGAATGTGTAAGCTGGAAATAGTTTAAAATTTGAATGATTTATTTAGAATTCGTTACTGAGAGTTCTGGTCTGCTTTGAATCAGAACACTGGATTCCGTATGTATTGTTTCAAGATAGTTATGGAAAAAATGCTGTGACGTAGATACATCCGCGTAGTAAACCGATTGAATAAGCAAATCCGTTTCGAACGAAATATCTAAATTATGTAAGCTACGAAAACCGCGCGAATTCCGAGAGCCGTGCGAGACAACCGAACCGAGAAAAAATGCTTAATATCATTTAAAGAGTGCCACAAAAATAAATGTGATAGCCTATGTTGGCAAGTTGATTAATTTTGGTTACCTCCCTAGATATTCTAATTATTTTACTATTGAGCTTTGTTTCAATTTAGCTATTTTACCGAACAAATTCTAAACTACATCTACCTCACTGTATAATATATTTTAAAAAATTTCCCTTAACTTGCACATTATAGTAAATGATAATTTTTTTTCCTTTGGTTTGTTTTTTCCGTCGCTCCCACACCTGGACCCTACCTATCGACCCATCAACTCATGAACCGGGGACCAACGGCTTTACTTCCCATCCGAAGGAAGGCGTGATCAGAGATGTTATGCCTCAGAACATCCCGGCGGCGCCGACTGGGATTGAACCCAGGCCTGCTGGGTTGAGAGGTAATCACGCTTACCACTACACCACCGGCGCCGTTGAAAATGATGATAAATGATGCTATTGGTATTGGTTGTGAATGTACGTAAATAATAGAGTTGTCCCCGTACCTGCTTTTTTGTTTTTGTTGAAACTTGTTGTAAGACAACAATACAGGAATCCCCGATTTGCGCGGTGGGTGGTGCCGTCTACTCACTGTCATTTATCAATAGTCTTTCAACAAATCAAGCTGAACATTGCACTTGGTCCTAAGTAACATTGACAGATTCTCTTCATCGACTTTCTTTTTGTATCCTCACGGCCATGTTAAGACATTCTCAGGCATTTTCAGTAAGCAGATCGATAAAAGAAGCTTTTATCTAGAATCTAATACGACAAACACAACAATAAACCGTTATGTGCCGTCGACCGTCGACGAAGAGAATCAATCAATGTTACTTAGGACTGTAAGCAAATTTTCCCACGCATCGTACATTTTTTAACACATTCGTTAAATCCAACTTCCCATCAGAACATCAACTCCATGGATCCATCCTAGATTTGTCATCCAGTGTGAACTGAGAAATCACAGCAACACTTGAAATCGTTACAACATATTAGCCCGTATCTACGGACAGTTCCAATTATCCATACAAAGCAATAAACTTCAAGACTTAGTGATAAACTTCAACACTTAGTGGTACAACAGCGCTTGAGGTGTAGTGGTAAGCGTGATTACCTCTCACCTCAGCAGGCCTGGGTTGAATCCCAGTCGGCGCCGCCGGGATGTTCTGAGGCATAAGTAAGGGAAGTAAAGCCTTTGGTCCCCGGTTCATGAGTTGATGGGTCGATCCAGGTGTGGGAGCTGCCTTCCTGGCGAAAAAAAAACACCGCTTGGAGCCAGAACTGTAGAACATGCAAAAAGTATCCTATTTCCACATTGCGCTAACCCAGTTATACCAACAATCAATACGAAACTAACGATTTTAAATTGGCTCACTACTTGACTAGCCTATTGGTCCCAAGCAAACGATTAACGTATCCCATTCTAGTCGAAATTCTAGTTCTACGCAATGTTTGTTTGGATTCGCTATGAAAGTTTGACAGGTAAAATGAGGGGTTATTGGTTTTTCCTATGTTTCGAGGGGTGAATCGATTAGCTTAGGACCGAAGAGAGTACCAGAGCTGAGCCAAAAAGTTGAGCACATTTCTTCGGGACCTTCTGGTCTTAGAGTTACCTCTATGGTTATACCTCACACGCCAAAGTCACGAGTTCAAATCTCACCCCGGACAAGTCACAAATAACCCAAGAGCGTAAAGTGACTATAATTATAGTCACTTTACGCTCTTGGGTAATCGACATAGGTGAGGAACTTTCAGTTATAAAATTATCAAATCTCAATCCAAATGAAATAGTCCCACTTAACGAAAAATGTTTATTAACTGGAATAAACAATAATCATCCGACCCAAACGCTTGGATCAACAATAACTAAAATAATATTATCAAATGACTCGATAATTAATCACAAATTTCAAGTAGTAGAGGAAAGTTTCAAGGAAGTATCAATGTAGGGGAAATGTTTCTAATGTTGGCCTATGGACCTAAGATTGGGCTCATCGCTAAAAATCTGCTATTTATCAATTGTATCTAGATGAACGCGTCATTGGGATGGTACTAATAGATATTTTTGGTTGCTATTGAAAATTTAGCCGATTGCTGAATTTATGTATGGGCAAAAATTAGGGACACTTAGGCCGACATTACCTACATTTCCCCTATTATCAATGAGGCTCAAACCTTTGTAGACTACATTTTTTTTAATTAATCTACTATTAAATCAAATATTAAAAATCCATCATCACCCTCGTGGCGAACAGAAATAGTTTTTGCAGTGCTACAATAATTATTAAAAAGTCGTTATGACAGCTACCCATATAAAATAATCCGTTAGACATAACTTCGTCAAGATACATAATTTGTCAATTCATAAAAAAAAATCATTGAATAACTGTTCAAAAGACAGTTTTAACGTGTGAAATGCAGTGTCTTTTAAATTCTGTGAGCCACCCTAGAATTCATTGTCATAAAAATGAGGGCCTAACTATAAGGAACAACTTTGTAGAAGAGACTTTTAGTCTAAAGTTTCAATTTCAGGCTCAAAACATATCATTCCACCTACATCTGCATTCTGGACCACTGTGCATTGGCCAGAAATAAAATGGAAGGACTAAAGTCAAGATGAGGAGAGATGATTGATTTGTATAGCTGTATTTTACTGGCAATAGTTAAATCGTTTTTCAGTCGACATAAAATTCCATACTTCTTGGCAATTTTCTTGATGACATTGTCAATGTGAGAGTTGAACTTAAGTGTGTCATCAATAATCACGCCAAGATATTTAATCTCCCGAACGCGATCAATAGTCTCATCATCAATTACAACAGAGACGTTCTCATTTACTCGATTCTGCGAAACTACCATAAATTTAGTTTTACTTGTATTCAATTTTAACTGCTTATATTTCAACTATCTACTTAGAGAACGCAAATCTTCATTCAAGTGTAAAACGGCATCATCTATATCCTTAGTTGCAATGAATAACACAGTATCATCTGTAAAAAGATTAATGTCGCAAAATCGTAAAACACGTCGCAAGTCATTAATATACATAATAAATAACAGAGGCCCTAATACACTTCCCTGGGGCACTCCAAGGTTATTCCCCACGGGACTGGAAACAGAATCATTAAAAACAGTCCGTTGAGTTCTGTCAGACAAATAGCTTTCAAACCATTTATATGCAGTACTCGTTATTCCAAAGCGCTTGATTGATCTTAATAATAAGGGCCTAGAAATTGTTTCAAAAGCGCGTTTAAGATAAAAAAAAACAGCAACAATCGTATCTTTACACTCCAAGCTATGTTTCTACTTCGCTAAAACCAAATTCAACGCGGTTTCACAAGAATGACCTTCCCGATATCCCGATTGTTCTGGTATCAACAAACTATTACTATTTAAATACTCCAACAGCTGGCCTTTAACAACAAGTTCTAAAATTTTCTCTAATGTGTGCAACATGTTGATGGGACGAAACTCTTCGGCTTTAATCGTTCTAGCAACTTTTTGAATAGTCCATGTCCAGTTTGTAATGATTCATTAATAAGGTCCAGCAAGATGTGGCCAATGACATGAAAGCAATCTTGAATAACTCTAGCATTAACATTATCTACTCCAGCCGATTTTCCTAATGAAAAACAAATAACTCTAAGTTCATCTAATGTAATTGGGTGAAAAACTTCAAATCTACAACTACTATTAACTGGCTGTTTTATTTCGTCAGGTTCATCGACCAATTCAATAGATTGATTAATCAATGAAACACTGTCTACGAAATAATCATTAAACTTAGCTGCAATTACTTGTTCTGACTGTTCTAATGTGCCATTAAAAGTTATGGACCGCGGTTTGCAATTACTAGGGTTTAATAAAGATTTCAAAATTTTCCATAACTCTTTGCTGTTGTTTTGATGCTGATCAATCTTCCTTTGAACATATTCACAACGAGTTTTCTTTATCGATTGTGAATACTTATTACGCGCGATTGTGTACCTATTCCAATGAGTGTCATTATTTGATCTACAAAACTTTTTGTACCATTTGTCCCTTTTCCGTTTAAGACGCAAAAGATCCAAATTGTACCGGCTGTTTGAGTTTTTCAAAGAAACAAACTTTTGCTCAACTAGTTAATTGGTACACGTTTTCAAAGCGTTATTAAGAACAGCTGTAGATTCATCTAAGTTACCGGCCGCGAATGGAAAATCCAGGCTTCTCTCAACAAGATTCGAAACAGCTTGCTTCGAATATTTCCTCAAGCACTTCAATTTTACAAAATTATCGTTATCGTTAACATGGTCTAAGACATTAATCACTAAGGTCTCATGATCGGTTATTTTCAAATCAGTATCCGTAACTGAACAAATGGAATCAAAATTGGAATAAACGTGGTCAATTAAAGTTCTACTGTGCCTGGAAATACGCGTATACTCATTTACCGTTTAAAAATTAAAAACTCAGCTAAACGCTTCAAATGATTCGAATTATGGTTATCAAGCCAATTAATATTAAAATCACCAGCCAATATATTTAATTTACTAGAATCAAGGAATGTCTCGAGCCAGTTGTCTTAAACTTCAACAAAACGTTGGTCACTAGAACTGGGAGAATGATACAAAACACCATAATTACCCATCTTCATGCCACGTACAACTGTAATGCCCAAGAACCAGTTGCCATCAATTACTTCGTTGGTACGAAGGTTGAATTGAACTGATTCTTTGACATAAATAGCAACACCGCCAGTGTGTCTAGAATGTGATAAACAAGCAGCAATAATAAATCCCGGAATACTATACTGATCAAAAGCTTCAGTTTCTACAGTATGAGTTTCAGATAATAAAACTAAAAGAGGACGTTTTTCCTCAACTATCTGACGTAATGCTACGTAGTTTGTTGACAACGCCGCAATATTCAAGTATAAAAAATCGAATTGATTCACATTCCTGGAACTTGGCTGCTATTTATTGAAACGCAAGCTGCTTTTCTTCTGATCAAAAAGTCTTTTATCCAGCTTTCCATGCTCGGTAATGGCGGCCTGTTTGTATGAATAAATGTATGCTTCACTGTGCTTTTTGACACTAACTGGAGGGCGTATGTTGTTCCATTTTCTTCTGTTCCTGGGAGAGAGAAAGGGAGGGATCAAAATCCGAACATCCAGATAGTGTCAAAAATCACAGTGAAGGATACATTTATTCATACAAACAGGCCGCCATTAACGAGCATGGAAAGCTGGATAGAGCAAACATTCCGAGCTAAATGCGGCATGGTTGACGTCCAAGTTAATTTTTCGTTCTTTATTCGTTTTCAAACAATTAATACATTTCAATACAGTTGACGTACACTCTGACGTTTTGTGTTGTTGGTTGCACCTAGAGCATCTATCACAATTTTTGCATTTGTGCCCAAATTCTCCACATTTGAAGCATCTCAACACATTAATCGCGGGAACTATCGAGCACCGATCAAACCCTACATTTACTTTTTTCGCACATAACAAACATTTATAGGTATCGACATCGACTTCAATTACAACACTAAACTTGTTATAAGTGAAGCGTGGATTTTCAAACATGTTCACTACTTTAACATCATTTATAGCGATGTCTTCATTTTGATTTTTTAAGTAGTCAATGAAGACATCGGAGGAAAACTGATCGCTCATGCCCACTATTTTCAATCTTGGCACCGAAGTGGAAACAACAGCATTATATTTTTCACCCAGATTGCTTTCAATACCAGTTTTTACATCATTTAGATTAGCTCCTGTTGCACACTCAACAATAATAGAGCCATCTTTACCATTCCTAAAATTACTGATTTTGTGTGTTTTTGGATCCAACTGAGTTTTCAAAAACTTACGAGTATCTTCGCAAGCTTGTTTGGACTCTTTTGGTTTGATCACAATGACCGGACGAGTCTTACGATTACTCTGTTTGTTACTATTACTGTTACTGTTACTGTTACTAATATTTTTACTTTTACTTGCATGACTAGATCTTTTTACAACATCCGCAAAACTCGCATTTTCTTGAAAAACATCATCAATCGAATCGTTGTCACTATTTTGAAATTTTCGTTTTTTGCGTCTGGGATTTCGGTCCGATTCAGAATGAACCGTTCTAGATGCACCATTCGTTGCAGCTAAAAAAATTTCCGTACTAATTTCAAAACATGAACTAGTCATCGTATTCCATTCCTCACTAATTAATTTTTCAAAGCAACATAAAGAATCGTTCAAATTTTGTTGCATTTTTTCCATGCCAATTCTCAACGCGTTGTCTATCTGAGCAGCAACGTTGTTTCGTATACCAGTGATAGAGTCAGCAACAGAAGACAATTGCTTCATTGCTTCCCCCATCATTTTGGTATCCGAAACCGATACATTCTGCTCGTCACAACTCTGATCTAGAGATGTGAAGTTTTTAGACAAGTTGACTTGAATTTAAATCAAGGCGATTATCTTTTTCCGTCTAGAGAATTGATGTCATGTGTATTCTGTGCGAACACAATAGTAAATTCCAGTAAAACAATAGTCACATTTATAAATACAACAAACGAGTTGTAAAGTAAAGTTGAACAACAAATTTTCAAATCACTGCGTACCATTAGAAAATCGCAACATTTTCAATTTCAACATTGATTCTACTAACAATAGAACTCAGAAACTTTGGCAACCAGGAGATAAAAAAATGCCGTTTAGTTGTTGAGTTTAGACAACTAAACAAGAAAGTTATTGCTGGCAAATTTCCTCTTCCAAGAATTAATGAAATTTTAGATCAACTTGGAGGGCCTAAATATTTTTCAACACTCGATTTGGCATCGGGTTTTCATCAAATTGAACTCGATGATAATTCCAAGAGGTTCACAGCTTTTTTCACATCATCGGGACATTTTGAATTTAATAGTTTATCGTTTGGTTTGAATATATCACCAAATAGTTTCCAGAGAATGATGACTATAGCCTTGAGTGGTTTGCCTCCGGAATGTGCATTTTTATGTATAGATGATATAATAGTAATTGATTATTCTATTAATCATCGTCTAACCAATTTAGAACATGTCTTCAGACAACTTATGAAGTATTATTTAAAATTTATTTCATCCAATGCTTCTTTAGCTATTCAGATGTTATCCACGGCCCATACAAATTTAAAAAAAAATGTATGGGCAATTTTCTACGTATGGGGGGGGAGGGGTTCAAGGATTAAAAAACTGTCTACGTAGTTTATGAACAGCCCCTTATTTCAAAATTCATCATAACAAAAAACTGAGCAGTGTGTATGGAATTTTGTTCGGTACTTGAAAGCCATGATCACCTAGAACATATTCGTTCATGAATTTTAGCCACTAAAATCAGTATGAAGTTCACTGATTTGCCTTATGAAAAAATGATGACAAAAAATAATAAAACGGAGCAGACTGGAACCGAACAATGGACGTTGAGATATCGAAGTATGTGTGTTGACCACTCGCCTTTCAACGCTTGAAAAAATTAAATGGTTATAGGCGTATAAGAGTTACCTCATGTTAGACGAAAACTATTCATAAGTCACGCTTATGAAATTCATATGTGTCGTTCATAAGTCGAGCCTTATGCCTAATTCTTAAGTTTATTTGCCTCAGTGTAACCATCTTGAAAGCAGCTGGCTTCAACAAAGCTGTTCCCGTAGCTGAGTAATGAACAGTAAAGCGTTGTAGGTACACGGAGATGAAAAACTACCCAAAATTAAGTACTTTTCCCTCAATTCCGGGGTTCAGCCCAATAACCCAAATTTGAGTAAATCGCATATAGTAGTTTCCATTTAACACCAGCAAAAAAAATTACCTACTCTTAAGTATATTCTACCCAAAATTAAGTTTAATTCACGTAAATTTGAGAATATGCATTTTACTCAAAAGTAGCTATTGGGCTGAACTATATCGTTGGGTCGAATCTCTTGTTCCTTTTTTGACAACAATAACGAGTTACATATGGAGCAGTTCCAGGCAAAAACGGAAAAAATTGGTATGCCAGAATCATGTATTGATTTTGTAATAGACATAATAACTGATTATGTAAATGTTTTATGTGCATAAAGGCTTCGGAAACTTTTTACTGAACCGGAAGTCAACAGGCACCAAGTACCTACCATATTATACAATCAAAAAACATTGAAAACGTTGAGCCAGTTCCAGTTCTAGATAGAGCTGGAATTAGGGCGTAACAGCCTTTGTAAACAATGACTTCTATCGATGATTTCTAGGAACTCAAGGCACGCCCACGCAAACCAATATAACCGACGGGGAGGGGAAGTCTTCCTCTACCCGATGGTGTTGTTGATTTGCGTTTGCGAGCCGTAGCTTTCTATAAATCATCAAAAGAAGTCATTGTTTACCAAAGATGTTACGCTCTAATTCCAGCTCTTTGGTCGCTAGGAACAATGAATCATTTTTGAGCAGGAATTTGACCGTTTTGACTCAGGCCTACTTTTTCGAATGGGCGTATTCGATATTTTTCAATAAATCACAGCACTAAAAGGAGTCACCTATCGAAATGACGTCTGAGACTAGATTGTAAGGAAGTGGATTGCCTTTTCATGAAAATTAAATCACAAATTTTATGAAGAGCTTTTTGAGTGTGTTGATTTATTTCCTTTAAATTCCGTTATAATTGCTTACCTTTTGACAGATACGCGTATTTCGTCTACTACTTGTATACTTCACCAGTAACAAGTACTCAACACCACACCACACTTATATGTCAAAAGATAATCAATTATAACGGAATTAAAAGGAAATAAATCAACACACTCAAAAAGCTCTCCATGAAGGGATTCCGTTAAGAGGTTCGAGAAAATTAAAACATTACACATTTAAGTTAATCTTCATCCAGCCAACATATTTTCAAAAAAAAAATCGATCGAAAATTAGCGTATTTGATGCGTCTATTATTTTCCTGCCAAATGAGCTGAAATTTACAGAGGCTGTCAAATAAGTCAAATAATTAGTCCTGATTCATGCTATATGTATTACTTTTTATAGGATGTATGGTTCTTGAAATATTCCAAAGTTTCTTGAGGTATCAACGCTAAATACGTTTTTTTCGTTCATAAAATGCGCGTTCAAGGTTGTCATGAAAAGTCTGGCCAGTGGTGAATTCCTGGATCAGATCAAAGATGCTCTGGCAAAATTACTTGGAGTTGTGCCAGTCCAAGTAATCAAAATGAAAATTAAATCCCGTCCTGGCGATACACGCAACGGGATTTCCATTGATTTTTATTTAGTTCACTTCAAGTCAACAACCTTAAGGCCTTAGAAAAAGCTAACCTTATGCTCCATGTGCAAGTGAAATGGGAAAGTTAGCGCTCAACTTCCGAGCACAACAGACGCGTTCTCGCTAGAGCTTGACAGCGGAAGTCGAACACAGATTATTTTTCTAAAGTTTTTTTTTATTCTCTCGTTCGAAGTAGTTACACAGGCACCGTCGGGCCTATCGTGTTTGTTCTTTTTCATCAACACGGTACCGGCTTCGTCATGAATCGGCGCTAAAACACTTTTCGCATCGATTATGCGAAGGTGCCTAAAAACCAACGTATGAAGAGCTTCATCTCTTCATTGCACGCTATTTCAAAACTACCCAAATTTGGGTAGGATCCACCCAGATCCGTCAAAACTGAACCTACCCAAAAATGGGTAAACTGTGTTCGGAGTGACAAGTTGACAAATGGACAACGTCGATCGGATTGGTGTCAATGTAGTTGGGTAGTTTTGAAATAGCGTGTGGTAACCAACTCGGTGTGAAACGAGAAGAAGTCAAGCGGATTAAGTGCAGCAGAACTCACGGCTGCGCTTTCGTCAAGGGTAGTGATCTCGCCGTGGCACAGAGAGTTGTCGATGAACATAACGGCAAGCACGAAATCGTCATGGACCTAGGAGCTGAATGAAAGATGACACACAAGGAAGAAGTATTAGTTTGTTTACTAAAATGAACTGCCCATTTTGTTATGGCAAGTTTTGCTATAAGAAATTCTCCTCGTGTTTATTAGCGAAATTCACATCAAAGGTTGATTAATTGCGTAGGAAATCAGTTTGGCATTTGTGACCAGCATACACCTACCGGTCGAAGAGATGAACTAGCCTCAGGCTAAAAATCTCTAAAATAAAGATTTAAAAAAAAAAAAAAACCTACCGGTCGTATAAAACAGGTCAAAAACTGTCCAAAACCGCCCATAATTTTTTTTATTTTGGGTTTCTGTGTGGCAAAATAGTGAACTTTTCGTGAACATTACCGGCAAAGAACTCACCAACACTGGGAGACCGTGAGTTCCTGCCCACCTGTCATTTTCCATCTCGGTCATGGACAACATTAGTTACATTCTTCGAATATGGATGGAGGACGGAGGTGTCGACGTAAAACCAACCGGTGAACACTCGTGTTTATTTCAGTTACCGTGAAGACGTAATTTGTGATTAGCCCCGGTCCCTTTCAAATTGTATCATTATTTATGTACGGTCCTTATATTTGAAATGACGTTTCACATTCATCTAGTGATGACCGATTGTTATTCGAATAATCGATTAATCGATTAACGAACCGAAAAGTAAAATATTTGTAATCGGTTATATCATGCCGATATAAGCATTAACATCTCCAGAGGATTATCACCGATCGTTTCAAACATGTGCTGCACTCTCATTGGTAGAAAAATGGCAGCACAGCGAACAAAAAATAATCGATTAGTTGTTAATCGAGTAATTAAAAAATGGGACATCTCTCATTTTGGTTTGATTGATTTGATAAAAATGAGCGCAAAATTTCATCTCTGCCGAGGGGGCAGCAAAACCATAAAATAACCTTGAATACGGGGGGTATTCATTGGATAAAAGGGACCGTGAAAGAGGACACTAAAATAAAAAGTTTTTCTTCCGACAGTTTCATCTTAGTATTCATCTTTGGTAAAACTGTACGATCTATCGGAAGACGTAGCAGACCACGAGATTACACATTTTCTATCAGAATAGGGTGATGTTCTGTCAATTCGAGAAGTGATGTGGGACTCGAAATATATGTTTGACAACATTGGCACAGGTGTCCGTGTTGCACGCATGGTGGTGAAGAAGAATATCCCCTCTGACGTCACCATCAAGGGAGAATCAACAGCCGTTGCATACACTGGCCAACAACAAACATGCCGTCACTGCAATGAGCTCCTCATGTATCAAAAATAAAAAAAAAAACTTCTAATTCAGAAACTGGCCGCTGATCAGACAAAGCCGTTATATGCAAACGTTGCCAAACAAGCGGCTGCTGCAAAGATGAACAACCCTGTACAATCAAAACCCGGGAAGTTCAACGTCCTTTGGGACCAGGTCGAACCGCCTAAAAAAATAATATCCAATGTAACAATACCACTAAAACCGACTGAGCAACCGATTGCTGAAATGCCTGCCGCTCCAATAATCCACCCGACAAATTCTTACCTTCAGAAAGCCACAGCAAGCTCTACGATCTGAGACAACACCATCGTCTCAAGCGAAAGCGGGAGAGAATTCACGCAACGATGGAAACGAGACCGACGAGCCTATCTCATCAAACAACAGTAGGCGATCCAAACGTCCTCTTGCCAAAAAAATGACGTTGTTGCGTTAGTTGAAAACCCTCATTTGTAAACAATGGAGCACGCCAGTTACAATACCGCTACAAGGGGGCGACCCCGGCTTAGTGGTTAACATCCATACCTCTCACGCCAAAGTCACGAGTTCAAATCTCACCCCCGGACAAGTCACGACCCAAGAGTGTTAAAATGGCTGTAAAAAAACCTCTACAATAAATATTAACACAATCTCCAACGAGACCAAACTTGACGCTCTCCGGACTTTTATCCGCACTCTAGATATTGATATCGTTTTTCTCCAGGAGGTGGAGAATAACCAACTTTTGCTCCCTGGGTACAACATTATATGTAATGTTGATCGCTCTGAAAGAGTACATCCACTTCTCCCATGTTGAGAAGAGCCTGGACGGTCGGTCGACTGGTAACTCTCCGCATAAACAACACCACAATTGCTAGCATCTACGCACCAAGTGGGACCCAATACAGCGCTGAGAGAAAACGTTTTCTCAATAATACCGTCGCTTATTACCTCCGCCACAACACTTCGAATGTGATTCTTGCAGGAGACTTTAACTGTGTACTACGTCAATGCGATGCCACAAGTTTTAATGGTAGCCCAGCCCTAAAATCAACAGTGCAACAACTGCAGCTGCGCAAAGAGTGGGAAAAATTGTGTCCCCGCATACCTGGCCACACGTTCATTACAGCAAATTCGACTTCCCGGCTGGATCGCATCTACGTCAGTGCTGGACTCTGCGATCATCTACGTACCGTCGGCACTCACGTGTGCTCCCAAGTAACAAATCTAGAGCTGCTTGGCTAAATTCAAAATTTACAAAGGTTTTATTGCAGCTGCAACCATTACCTACAGCTTTATGACGGTCATATTCAATGCAAGTCATGGAACATTCTCATAGCTATCTACAAAACCCCTATATAGCTAATAAAAAAACCAACTGATGCTTATGCTATTTTCACGTATGAAAGATTTTATGATTGCCTTGAAGTATAAAAAAAGCAATATGAATTGCCCTTATAAAACCCAAAAATAAATACTTTTATTGCTATATAAGTAAGCGCAATAAAACTAGTTGGCCATGAAACAGTTATTTAAAAACAATTATAATCATTCAGTTGCAACTTGTCAGAAGTGTAAATGGGCGGTTTATTTTTACAACATAGAAAGAATCAAAACTATCCGGTACTTCCAAGCGGAGCGCAAAGAAAATCAACAAAATTTTTAGCATGAGCCCGTTTATTTGCTACAGTCACCTGCAAACCTTCGTGAATAACTCCAACCAACAAAAAAAATGCCACTGCATTTTCTGCGGATGCCATAAGGGAACCTGTAAAGAGTGTGCCTCCTCACCATTCTGAACCATCTTCACTTCGAATGGACACATTGCTACACCAAACATGACTCATGAAGAAGAAATATATAATTATCTGGAGTCGGAGGATGATACCTATGTCCTCGCCTATGCCAACTTGCGTCTCTTATCAGATTTACAGTCGTGGATGGTCACAACAATTCAACAATCAGCATTGACAATTTTCTTTCCTTTTTTTCATGGGGTGACACTGTCGAATCTTGGTCGAAATACATGGAATGGTGACAGTTCTAGGACAAAAAAAAGTTGAAATCACGCATAACTTTTCATAAAGTTTCATGTACCATTCAAAACTTTTCCAAATGTTTGTAAAATTTATCGGTTGCACCCGTAGAATAGGAATATACATTTACCCTCCAGTAAAAAAAAATGAATTGCTCTTGTAAAAAGAAAGTAGGGTAGAGCACTACTTCGTCGTAATCGCCCATTTCCGTTCTATCGATCAGAAAAGATCAATAATATCAATGATTTTACCGTGCACAAATCAATAATAGGTTTGTTCCGATGCGTTAGTTCATTAGCTACAACATAAATCCTGTTAGAGCGCATTGTATGAATATTTACGCTCATTGTTCTCAAAACAAAAGAAGCGCTCCTACTGAATCCCCTTTTTCTACGTTTATCCGTAGGACGAAGAAAATCTAATGGCGTTTCAATGCGTTTGGACGGAATTGAAACTCGTAGAACGAATTTAGAATCAAGAAGCAGCAGTGTTGGGAAAATATCAAAAATCAAATCTCATCAACGCCCAAGATCACGCTTGATTTTCGTAGACAAAAATCAACAAGCAAACAACTGCGGTTGATTTTGCAAGCTGTGATATCGCAGCTTGGAATATCAAGCTAACAAAACTCACCAGCTGCAAATCTCAACAAGCTGTGGTGAGATTGAGTTCCATGATTTTTGCTTTACACCCGAATGCAGTCGAAACTTCCATAACGGCTGGCAGCAGTCACTTCGTGTCTGCCATCGGTGAGGAGTAAAAAGAGATAGCAAACTTGTCGGAGCCGTACCAGACTCCAATGAAGGGAATGGTGGGACTTCCTAGTTCTCTTGCGGCAAAACTAATCGTGTCCTGACAAGACAGGAAAGGGAAAGGGTGCCGCTCAAACAGGAAGTCTTCGTAAAATGAGTGTTCTGCTCAGGCGCTTGGGATAACACAAAACTCTTCTTGCCCTGATAAGGACGGTTGGGATTCCGCAAGCCCGTCGACAGCAAGCACTCAACCAGCGGTGGACTGTATTTAAAAACGGTGTACTGCTCCTCCTCAGTTGAACACAATGCCGGATCAGAGGATGTTGTAAAAAAACTAGGATAGTTTTACTTATTTATTTTCTCTTGTTGTATACATTTGACAACTAAAACCATACTAATACTAATGCCACTAGCTTCGCTGCTTATATACTATCGTAATGCTTCTTCTTCATCTTCGCCTTGCTCGTTCGTTGGTTGAGAGAAATTTAACAAATGGGTGGGGCTTACGACGGTCACTGACTATCGTTCGCGTTTGGGCGTGAACATTCTCCCCCGAGCTGAGAAGTATTCTCGGAACGATGACCCAACAATTGTTTATTGTCCTTGATAGGAAGCACTGCAATCCTTGTTGCTGGACGCTTGTAAACAGTGCTACCAACCTTAACGTCGACCGTACGAACTAATTCATCTGATCCTGGATAGGTTCGAACAATCCTTCCCAGTTTCCAGTTCATGGGTGGCAAATTCTGTTCTTCTAGGAGCACAATCATTCCTGGCTGCAAATTGTGTTTCTTGATTTGGTCCTTGGTTCGTTGTTGTAAGGTTTGCAGGTAATCATTTTTCCACTTTCTCCAAAAGTTTTCCCGTAGTCTTTGCAAAAATTGCCAACGGCCAAGACGATTGACAGAAATGTCTTGGTAACTCGGCTCCGTGATGGCAGTAAGCGGACGCCCGATCAAAAAATGACCAGGAGTGAGTACCTCGGGATCATCAGGATCAGGTGAGGTAGCATAGAGCGGCCGGGAATTCAATATAGCCTCAACCTGTGTCAGAACTGTCACGTATTCCTCAAATGTCAAATGAGTGTCCTTCAAGGTGCGTTTCAAATGGTATTTGGCACTTTTAACGGCGGCCTCCCAGATACCACCAAAGTTTGGTGCCTCAGGTGGAATAAAAAACCAAGCGATTTCCTTCGGTTGACAAAAACCCTCGATTTTTCCAACGGCTGATTGAGACCGAAACAGTTTGTACAGCTCGTTGAGTTCCGCCTTTGCTCCTCGGAAGTTGGAGCCGTTATCAGAGTGCAATTCTCGAGGCAGTCCCCTTCTGCTCGTAAATCGTTGTAATGCGCCAATGAACGCATCTGTGGTCATATCCGACACTAATTCCAAGTGCACAGCTCGTGTTACCATGCACACAAATACGGCTATATACGCTTTCTCCACAATTGGCTTTCGTCGTCCTTGTTTTACAAACACGGGGCCCGCATAATCCACACCAGTCACTTCAAACGGGTTAGCAGGAGTCACACGGCAAGAAGGCAAATTTCCCATTAGCTGACTTGCCTTCGTTGGTCTGATATGAAAACAAGTGACGCAATTCCTCGTAATTTTCCTTACTGCAGATCTACCTCCTGTTAACCAAAATCTGCCTCGAATTATCACGAGCAAACTTGACGGTCCAACGTGCATATTCTCGAGATGGTACGCTCTTATCAGAAGATCGACAATGGGATGATTCGGCAATATATACGGATGTTTAGTCATGGTCAATATAGGCGAATTCGTCAATCTTCCACCTACTCTCAGCAGTCCATCCTGGTACACAGGATTCAGAGAAGCAATTCTTTTACATGGCTCCTTGTTCTCGATACGGCTTATTTCGTCTCCTAAAATTTCATGTTGAACTACCTTGATGATTACATCCATCGATCCTCGTAATTCAGGAACTGTGAGGTGACACTTCAAGTTACGAAGACTCGAGTCCTTGATTTTACAGTTTGAGATAAAACGCCGTACATATGCGATCACTCTCTGCAGCTTCCGAAAGGAGCTGAACTTGGCAAAAACGGGAAGATTATCAGCATTGTATGCGGCTGCAGAAACGAAGGCTGTCAATTTCAATTCCGGCAATTTTTCATCCGATAGCTGATTTGGTTGTTCAGTTTCGTAGTTTGCGGATCGTAGGAAAAAGGGACCCTTCCACCACAATTCATTGGATATCAAGACTTTGGGCAGCGATCCTCTTGACACAATATCCGCTGGGTTCTCCTTGGTAGGGACATATTTCCAGGTGTAGCCTTTGGTTTCAGTGATGATCTCAGCAACTCGGTTCCGTACAAATACTTGGAGTGAGCTTAATGGCTTGCGTAGCCAAGCCAGTACTATTTGGCTGTCAGACCAGAGAGTAACATCGTCAAATTTCATCTTCATCGAATCAATCACCTTCACAACCAATCGGGACAACAGTCGGGCCGCTAACAACTCCTTCCGAGGAATGCTCAATTCAGCTATTGGGGCGACCTTTGATTTGCTACACAAGAGTCGCAACTCGGCTCTGCCATCAGGAAAAACATTCCTCACATACACAATTGCACCGTACGCAGAAATCGAGGCATCAGAAAACCCGTGGATTTCCATAGCAACGGTGTTTGAAAGAATGACACGTCGAGGAATTTTCATCTCACACATTTGCGGCAGAGCATCGCGAAACTTCAACCAAGAAAGCAGAAGTTCTCCTTCAAGATTTTCGTCCCAAGAAAAACCAGCGGTCCACAATTTCTGCATCAAGATCTTTGCTACCACAACGACGGGAGAGACTAAACCCAATGGATCAAATAGCCTCCCAATTTCCGAAAATACCTTTCGCTTGGTGTATGTTTCAGGCACTTCGGCTGGAATCTTCGTTACGAACATGAATTCATCAGAATGTGGGCTCCAGGTTAGCCCCAAGGTCTTGATTACTTCGCTTGTGGTAGTATAATCCAAGCGCACTAACTTCTCTCGATTTTCCTCAGGGATTTGATTCAGTAATTCCGGACAGTTTGAGCTCCACTTGTGGATAGGAAAACCACCAAGTTGGAGTAATTCTTGCAGCTGGCGCTGTGCTTCTACAGCTTCTTCTACACTGTCAGCTCCAGAGAGGATGTCATCGACATAACAGTCTTCAATGAGAATCTTGGACGCAAGAGGAAATCGGTTACCTTCGTCGTTGCACAACTGAACCAGGCATCTGGTGGCAAGGAAAGGCGCCGAAGCTGTTCCGTACGTTACGGTTAGCAGCTCCAGAACTCGTAGTCGTTGGTTGGGTTCCATCCGCCAAAAAATCCGTTGGAATTGAGTATGGCCCAAAGCTATCAATATCTGCCGATACATTTTTGCTATATCAGCGGTGAATACTACGACGAGTTCAGCTTCGAACCTGTTCGGATACGGTTGTGTATAAGTTTATTTCTGTTTTGTGCGTGCGTTCGCTAATTTTGCCAGATTAGCGCTGGCACTCTGCCTCCCGGACGGTTATACGTGTGTGATTGGTGGTTTTCTCGCTTTCCGAGAAGTTTTGGAATCGAAAAAGAAAACGTGATGCATCATGTTTGCAGGCATCAGAAGAAGTGTCGCTATCTGCGTTGTTTGTTTTTTTTTCTTCGCTTGTGCTCCCGGTACAGAAATTTGTGGCGTCGCGTGTGATAGTTTTTGATTTCAGTTTGTTTACGCGTTGTATGATTTTGTGAGCGGTCGCTTCGTGTTCGCGTCATGGAGCAATCGACTACATTCGACCAGAGGATTGATCCCCGTAGGGCGGGTCTATGATCGGAGCTACTACACCAAGCGTGACATAGCTGCTTGCAAGGGATTCAGTTGGACTGATTTGGTGAGATTGTTCCATTTTTCTACTTTTGTCTATTTAAACTTAATTTCTATGAATGCGTATCGTTTGGAATCATTTGATTCGGATGAGACTCTTAACTTTTATTTGTTTACATTGTGTTTCAATTGGTATTCTTAAGAACTTCACAAAATAAGGTTTCAATATTTAAATTGAGCAGCTCGACTAGCCTGGTGGCTGCCGCTTTTGCTTACTGAGTAGAAGACCGTCGGGGATCCACATTGTAAAGATTCCCTATTTTCAGCTTTTTTACAGGCCGGAGTTGTTGTTTGAACCATTTAGTTTATCAATTTAATTTATCTGTATAACAATTATTCACAAGCATTCTTCCAGGTCAATTCAAGAATAGTTTGATGATGATAAATCTTCCTAATATTCACATTACAGTTATGACCCGATCCTGTCAATCTCTCCGCGCATCAAACTGTTATTTTTCAATAATTCCACATAATTGTAATTTCATACCTTCCTCCTTCAAGATGAATGTTTAGGATACACATACTTTGCCAGCTGACAAAATGGGGTCATTGCTGTATAATTATTCTCTTTTTGCAGCCTTCATTCAGACTGGATCTATTGATTTTAATTATTTCAGTTTTCTTCCAGCTCTTTGATGACGGAACATCACTAGATTTATACTGTAATGATTCACTCTTACAGCTTTCACCCTGGTTTTGTCTGTTGATTTGATTTGTTTGAATTGGTTTTCAGCTCTTTGGTGTTGGCAGTCGCGGGTGATCAATTTTGCTCATGCTCATGCTCTAAGTTCATTTTCAGCATTTCGATGATGGAACGTCTTCAGATTTATATTATAATGGGGCTTATTACGGATGTCACATCACGGTGAAAAGTTGTCACTTGTCGTCACGGTGAAGTGATTCCCATTTGATTTGTACGGTAATCACGGCTCTTATTCTGAGTATCACTTGCTTATCACTGTGTAGTGACACCCGTAATAAGGCCCAATGAAACACCATTTGGTTTTGGCTTCGGGCAAATCCAAGTATAATGCATGATAACACTGATTCATTTAAAACCATGGTCGCATCACTTATCAAGGTGAATCCTGATCCAACGAACCCAACTTACTAACAAAATCTCCTTTTCTGTGTCTTTCGTTGGGGTGCAGAGGTAAACACGGCCCACAAACAACAAAGGTCACTCTAATATTCCTTCCCTACTCCCACCTGATTGCAAGGACGTGGCCGGCGCCGTTATTGATCTACAACATATAGAGTCACTGAAACTTGTACAATGAGAATGGACGGTCACTCCCAGCCCCATTCAGTTGATTCATTGTACAATTTCACTGATTCTGATCAATCACGGAGTGCAGTCAATCTAAGCTAAGCTAGCTATTGGTTATCCTATTTGTATAGTGTTTATAGTACTACATATCTTTCATTATTGACTTTACATCATTTAATATTATTGTAAATTACATTTTATTATACTTAATTCTTAATGTTAGCTATTATGAGCGGCTCCAGGGAAGCATAGTGTCAGCTTGAAAAGAAATCTGAATCGTTCATTATCTGTTTTGTAAAAATCTTGTGTTTATTGTATCTTTTTACATGGCATTATAACGCATTTTCATTTACATTTAAATAAGTATTAACCCGGTTACACACATTTCAGGTCATCCAGGTTTTAAATAAGATGGGATCCGTTCCTTTTATCAACAGTTGTGATATTGCATCATATGCTGAAAATATATGAATTATCGCGTATTTCTGTTGTTCATTACATACCAGGTGAGGGCTTAATCATGTTTTGCCATCTAGTGTTTTGGTTTTGAGATGCTCGATAACCTTAGAGGGATCGGTTTTGCTTAATGAGCAGAACATCATGGGTTTAATCCCAAGATCTTCCACAACATAACACAACACAAACATATCAAGTATCATTCTAGCTAAAAATATTTATTTGCATAATATAACCTGGAAATTTCAGGGTTACTTCTTCCTTATTGGGAGCTGAGGAGACATAGAGCTGCATCATATTGTATGTAGAATAATTATTATTTTCATTGCGGAATACCAGTTTTTTTTTATCCATATAAATGTATTTTCATTATTACGTATTTTAATGTTCTGATATATTTCATTTCTCCATTACATATGTTTACTATATATATAAATAAATACTGGGTTGGGAGGGAGCATCAGGGTATCATTTGACCTGGAACTGGACGATTGGAGTGGTATGACAACCGGAGTCTAGGAGGGAATAAACACTATCATTTTCTTTATCCTACCGATTCGATTGTGATGGTGTGAATTCTACTCCAACAGTTTCATGGAGATTGACGCGCCCTTCTTAACAAACCATCCTGTAGGAAGCTTAATAAGTATTGCGAATTGCGTTATTCGATTTGTTGGATCGTATCGTTGGAAGGAGATTCTTAAATTCCCGTGGATTTCGCGTAAGTGCCTCTGCTTACGGGTCCACCCCACCGTTTTTGGCCCTTCATACAGCGATATTGTGAATTCAGATCGGTAGCTCAAATTGATCTTGCTATTAAGTGGAGCTGCATACAAGACAAGATCTTCGAAGGGATGGTGGCTACCTTACATACATACATACATCAGCGGTGAATACTACGACGGGTATGCGAAAACGAAGAAGAATGCTTAACAAATCACTCTGAACAACGCCTCCGACTTGAAGTACCTCGTTTAGAGACTTGGCTGACGGGCTAGGCTTGGCCGAAGCGTCGAACACCACTCTTAGCTTCGTCGTCGAACTGGTTGGCCGTAACACTGCGTGGTGTGGTAAATAATAACGACCTTGAGAAGGAACATCGTTTGCTTCATCGACTTCATGGCAATGACCCAATGCTTCGTACTCAGCAATAAACTCAGAGTACAGTTTCTTCAGCGTGGGATCCTTCTTGAACCGTCTCTCGAGCATTAGGAAACGACGAAGTGCAACGGATCGGTTGTCCTCAAGCAATGCAATATCTTCTCGGAAGGGGAGTGAAACCATGTAACGTCCAGTTGACGTCCGACGATGTGTTGAACGGAAAATCTCTTCGCACATATTTAACTCTGTTTCCTCCTTCACTGAATGTGAAATATCCTCAACTTCCCAGAACCGACTTATCGTCTCACTTAGGGAATCAAGCGAAACAGGGTGGGCCACTACGGTATCAGCAGCATCGTTGTTGATCTCTCCAGCGAAGACCCAACCGAGATGGGTTTCATGGAGCTCAGGAAGACCATCGGCTAGGTGAATCTGACCAGACTTCAGCAACGTGAAAAACTTTGAAGCGCCGATTAGCATGTCGATTTTATCAGGCACGTGGAATGTAGGATCTGCCAATTGAACTCCGGTAGGAATTGGCCACGATGAAACATCTATTTTAACGGAAGGGATGGTACCGGTTACCCTTGGTACCACAAGGCATTCCATATCAGTGGAGAAATTGGAACACCTGGACTGGATCGTCACTGTCAGTTTCTCTCTTGCGTAGATCTTTGCTCCGCCTATTCCGGTAACTGGCACGTTCACTGGCTCACGGGAAATCTTCAAACGGTTGGCGATCGTCTCGGACAAAAAACATACTTGGGAGCCACTATCCATCATTGCCCGGCAAGGAACTAACTGACCATCAGCACTCTCAAGATTCACGATAGCAGTTAGCAGCATCACGGTCTTCGCGGTTTGAGAATGGTTGCAGGAACAGGATGTGTTGGCACTTGTTGACGGAACGATTTTGGGAACTGTTTTGACTTCAGCAGCGTCCTGGGAAGAGTCCTTTTCAGGGAGGGTTTCGGTCTCAAGGGTTTTCGTGAAGGATTCTTCGTGCAGGAGGGTGTGATGTCGCTTGTGACATTTCGAACAATTACGCTTGGAAGAACAATCCTTGGCACAGTGGCCAAGTCCGAGGCAGTTGAAACAAATTCTCTATTGCTTCACCTTGTTTATGCGCTCTGCGATAGGCAATTTGGTAAAAATGGGACACTCAAAATGGCGGTGGTTTTCACCACAAAATTTACATTGACTCGAAGAATTAGAGGACGTGACAGTGTGTGCCTTCTGATACACAGGTTTTGCATTGGAATGTTTGGACTGAGGCTCTTTCGCCACAACAGGATGACGAGAATGTTGGAAACGCTCAAGAATTTGGCACTCACCTTTTAAGAACACCAACGTATCCTCGTACTTGGGTAACTCACCATGTTTTTGCTTACGTTCCCACAGCTGTAGGGTGTGATCGTCCAAACGGGAGGTTAATAGCTTCGTAATGATGACCCCGGATAGTTCGTCCACTGCCAGACCCTGGTACTCCAGTCCTGCGACGTGACGCTCACATGATTTCGTTAACTCCAACAGATCCTTGAAGTTGCTCTTCATCATCGGTTTCAACTGGATCAATCCATCGACGTGGGTGTCCACTATGACACGCTTGTTTTCGAACTGTTCTCTCAGCTGTCTCCATACTTGATGGAAATTGTTGTCTTGAATCATCTTGGCATTGATGAGACCAGCTGCGTCACCCACCAAAGATTTGTCAAGATAATGCAGCTTGACGGCATCGGAATCACCACTTTTCACGACCAAATCCTCAAACATGGCTTTGAATTTGGGTCAATTCTCCACACGACCATCGAAAGAAGGTATCGGTGCTTTGAGGGGATGATGCTGCACGACTACTTGGGCTGCTCCACTAGGAATAGCAACCACAGGAGCAGGCTTGGCAAAATACTCCATCAGACGCTCTAGGCGATCGAGCGCTTCCGTGTGCAGAACGTCGAATTCGTCTAGCTTGTCGTCTTGCTCTTCCATTTTTGCCGGTGGAGTTATGGCAATCACTTCACGGTGGGCTTCAGTGTACTCGGTGTAATGCATTTCTAACTTTTTGCCATACACTTTGAGTAACGATGCACTGATTTGCGATGGGTCATCTTCAGCCTTTTCAAGGTTGTTGGTTATTTTAGTCACTTTGCCTTTAATTTGACCACGTTGGTGAATAAACATCTGCAACTTCTCGGCGTCCGCAGTGGGCTTCTTAGCAGTGCTGCAAAATTTCGACAATACACGGTGATACTCAAAATTCTGCTTTGGTCACTCGTTTGAGCTAACAGTCATCGTCAAGGCAAACCATGTCAATTGTCAGTAGCATTTTTGTCACTGACGAACATGTGCTGATTTGTTTATTAGCTAAATTTGAAATGAAATTGAATGGCTTGAGCAAAACAATTACATGGAGCCATTAAAGTGAATAAGCATCTACGTCCTGAACCGCTTGGATAACAATAATGTGTCTCAGAATGCAAGAAATTACACTTTCTGTTACCAGGTGAATCTTTGTCATTGACGAAAAAATGAATGAGATTATGACAAAGATTTTTTTGAGGATCAAGTCTATCATTGACTATGTGAAAAACAATTTTGTCAATATCGCGCAAAAGTCTGTCAATGACAATGACAAATCTCAGCACTGCTTCTTAGGCGTGTGGTCGATAGGCATTATGACGTTTCACTTTTCACAACACACTTTCTTTCACTTTTTCACTTAAATGTATCTTTTTTATTTATTGTCCACTTTACTTATCCAATTCTCACTACTCACTACTAGCTTTCTTCCAACATCCTCCAGAAACTTCTCGTAGGTTTCTCCGCACAACGTTGCTCTGATCCGGCTCGAAGGACCAATGTCGGAGCCGTACCAGACTCCAATGAAGGGAATGGTGGGACTTCCTAGTTCTCTTGCGGCAAAACTAATCGTGTCCTGACAAGACAGGAAAGGGAAAGGGTGCCGCTCAAACAGGAAGTCTTCGTAAAATGAGTGTTCTGCTCAGGCGCTTGGGATAACACAAAACTCTTCTTGCCCTGATAAGGACGGTTGGGATTCCGCAAGCCCGTCGACAGCAAGCACTCAACCAGCGGTGGACTGTATTTAAAAACGGTGTACTGCTCCTCCTCAGTTGAACACAATGCCGGATCAGAGGATGTTGTAAAAAAACTAAGATAGTTTTACTTATTTATTTTCTCTTGTTGTATACATTTGACAACTAAAACCATACTAATACTAATGCCACTAGCTTCGCTGCTTATATACTATCGTAATGCTTCTTCTTCATCTTCTGGTTTCGCCTTGCTCGTTCGTTGGTTGAGAGAAATTTAACAAATGGGTGGGGCTTACGACGGTCACTGACTATCGTTCGCGTTTGGGCGTGAACAAAACTATACTATCTCTTTCTAAGAAAACAATGTGCAACGGAATCATTTTTGTGTCGAGTCAACTATCAGCTTGATTTTTGCACGTTGTGAATAGTCTCGCAATATCAAAGGAGCTTGTAAAATCAATATCAAGCATAATATTTTGTTCCAATATCACGCGTGATATTTCGAGCGCATGAGAGCGGAAAAATATCAATTGATTTCTGATTTTGCCAACACTGAGAAGCAGTATCAGATTTTAAACAATATCTCAACAATTTGTAACTCTTTATCAAATCCAACAGTACGTATGGAAAGGTGAATAAATTTAGAAGTCATTTTTGACAGAAATATTCCATTTTTTGTTTAAGCTCGTTCAGAAAAGAGAGGTAAAGCGCGGGTTGTGCTTAGTACAGGCCAATGACAAGGCCTATACCAACAGCAGCGTTTGACAGTAGGCAGCATGTCCCGGGCTCAAATCGTTTATTTTGCTGTGCTGGGCCCGTTGTCACGGTATAACATGTTGCCTACGCGCCTGCCAGTGGGCTGGCTTAGTAGGACGGAAATAAGATCAAAAACCCTAGTGCTCGAAATCAAATCATGCATTGTGCTTTTCTGTTCTGCTTCCATCCAATGTTAGCATTAGGGAAAATCTCTCTAATAAAGCAAAAAAAAAAAGTAAGCATTAGACATTTTAAGAAATTGCGCTTGGGGTTTTTCTTGCCTGCTGTCCTCTGTCACCATATTGTCATTATGAAAATCCCATTAGCCTTGGAATAAAATCCAAGAAATTTCAATACAATAATGGCTAAATTAGAGATCCGAACTGATTTCCCGTGTGCATTGGTCTGAATTTATTTATTGAGATCTATTTTCTGTAAAATTAAGATGATTCCATCAAATTAATTTGATTTCTAAAACAATCTTTTTTGTTCACTTGAATTATTTTTGAGGCGCATTTATTTAACGCTCATATTGTCCCAATATAGGGGAAATGTAGGTAATGTCGGATTCAGTGATGGAAAAGTTCGCAAAAACTCACTATGACTCGCGAACTTTTCCCTTGGTGAACTTCATGAAATATCGCGAACTTTTCCAACACTGGTCGGCCTACATGTCCCTAATTTGGGCCCATCGTTAAAAGTCTGCTATTTATCAATGTTATCTAGATGAACGCGTTATTGGGACGTTACTAATGGATATTTTTGGTTGGGACACATGTTGACGCTGCAACGAAACTTCACCAAAATGTTTATGCACATCAACGAAACCTATATCGCGGGAGAAGCACTCTCTAGTTTCCAACTCGGTGAAAGACGGAGGAAACGCACGACGATAACTCAGCTGAAGAACGAGAGAGGGGAAACTCTAAATCGGTCTGATGGCATAGAGCAACACATGCTCCAATATTTCCAACAGCTGTACACAGCCGAAGAGGAACCCGAGGCTCTAGGAGCTGAATGAAAGGTGACACACAAGGAAGAAGTATTAGTTTGTTTACTAAAATGCACTGCCCATTTTGTTATGGCAAGTTTTGCTATGAGAAATTCTCCTCGTGTTTATTAGCGAAATTCAAAATATAATATTTGCTACATTGCATGAAATGTGTCAGAACTTTACATGATATATAATGTAAACTTATATGATATGTGACGCTCCATTTATGTGCATCATACTGAACAGAAATTTACACTACTTTTTTGAACTGTGTACTTTCGGCAGCCTCGGGCCCAGGAGAGTAAGAGAGGTGCCACAGTCGGAAGAAGTGTTAGTTTGTTTACTTAAATGAACCATGTCCATTTTGTTATGGCAAGTTTGCTATAAGAAATGCTCCCAGTGCTTCGGTAAGGGATGTGGCCAAAAATTCGAATCTGTCCAAGTCTTTCATTCAATTAATATTTATATAGACAGACAGACTACCTTACCGATCATGGTTAAACATAGTTTATAATCCCTCCTAAACTTTAACTGAAATGGAGTTTGTTTACTTAAATGAACCATGCCCATTTTGTTATGGCAAGTTTGCTATAAGAAATGCTCCTCGTGTTTATTAGCGAAATTCACATCAAAGGTTGATTAATTGCGTAGGAAATCAGTTTGGCACGGCATTTCTGACCAGCGTACACCTTTCGGTCGTACGAATCAGGTCAAAAACAGTCCAAATCCGCAGATAAAAAATTTGTTTTGAATTTCTGTATGGCAAAAAAGTGAACTTTTCGTGAACATTAACGGCAAAGAACTCACCAACACTGGGAGACCGTGAGTTCCTGCCCACCTGTCTTAAAAACATCTCGGCCTCGGGCGAGATGGAAAATGACAGGTGGGCAGGAACTCACGGTCTCCCAGTGTTGGTGAGTTCTTTACCGTTAATGTTCACGAAAAGTTCACTATTTTGCCATACAGAAATCCAAAACAAATTTTTTCATGGGCGGATTTGGACAGTTTTTGACCTGTTTCATACGTCCGGTAGGTATATGTATGCTGGTCACAAAGGCCGTGCCAAACTGATTACCTACGTAATTAATCAGCCTTTGATGTGAATTTCGCTAATAAACACGAGGAGCATTTCTTATAGCAAACTTGCCATAACAAAATGGGCATGGTTCATTTAAGTAAACAAACTCCATTTCAGTTAAAGTTTAGGAGGGATTATAAACTATGTTTAACCATGATCGGTAAGGTAGTCTGTCTATATAAATATTAATTGAACGAAAGACTTGGACAGATTCGAATTTTTGGCCACATCCCTTACCGAAGCACTGGGATTCCGCTTAAACGCTTTCTCGACACGCTTGTGATCCATTCTGACCGCATTTCTCCTTCCGTTTGATGATCAGAGTTTCGTAGTAACGTTTTATCTAACGACTCACCGTTGACTGCAGGGAGTTGTTTTCTGATGTCCCGATGAGAGTTAAGGATTTTCCAGGTGCTTGCGCAAAATCAATTCGCGACGTTGCTTTTTGGGCGACGCCATTTTTTCCAACTTTCGAAAAACTGACAACGATAGAAATACACTCTAAACTACTTTTACCCAAACCTTCAAGAGAAAATACCCAATGGGTAGTTTTTTACAGCGTTTTTCCGTGATGTAATTTGATGTGGGACACCCCTTATCGATTTTAAGATTTGTTCAACGGAAATTCAATAGGACTTAACGTAAGCATTATATATGAAAAAGTCTCAAAAGAGCAATCCATCTCTGTACAGGTTACTATGGTAATATGGAACAAATTCAAATTTGCATGGCATGCGCGTTTACTCGTCGTCCTGGGCGCCGGTCAAGTAGTCACCCAGGATGGAAATCTTCCACGTTGGCTCGATTGTCGTATACATGCTAGTCGCCACTGATTTGTGA